>NC_090822.1:64188852-64488852 GCF_000390325.3 Nicotiana tomentosiformis
AGGCATCCACTTCATATTATCCTCTCGATATATCCATGTTTTCTTCCACTCACAAAACTAGGATAAAAGATCCATGACCATGGCTAGGCATTATTGCATTTGGACTTCCCTGGTTGTGTGCGTCCCTTGGATTTTGTTGATTACAAGTTGAGAATTATCTTTTTACTAGATATCTCTGCACTAAGTTCATTAGCTAACTCAAGTTCTACAACTACAACCTTATACTCGACTTCATTGTCAGTTACAGAATGACATTTAATAGATTATCATATTACTCTCCGGACAGTGATATAAGAACAAATCGAGACTAGACCTTTTGACATTGGATAATCCATTTCTGAAGAGGGACCAGACTTCTGGAGCCGATCCAGAGCCAGTAGTGCCTCTTTATCGGTACTGAAGTTAGCCACAAAGTCATCTAATACTTATAATTTAATAGCCGTACAAGATTAATATGTGATGTGATACTCACTAAGTTCAACTTCTCACTTGGCAAGTCGTTTCGAGCACTCCAGTTTATGAAGAATACTCTGTAAGAAAAAGTTGTTACAACTAGAATTGGATGGCATTGAAAATAGGGTCGCATTTTTCGAGCGGCTACTACTAATGTCGAAGATAATTTTTCTAAGTGTAGATACCTAGTTTTCGTGTCTAAAAGTGTCTTATTGACATGATAGCTAAGCGATTGTATACCTTTATCTTTTTGGACTGGCACCACGCTTACGGAAACTTCAGCTAAGTAGATCAACAATCATTATTTATCCCGAGGCTTGGGTAGTAATGGGGGTTAGCTAAGTAGCGCTAGAGAACCTTTAAAGCTTGTTGACATTCCAGGATCCATTCAAAGTCTTTCCATTTTTTAATATCGAAAGGAACATGTGAAACCTTTTTGAGGACCTGAGTATGTGCCTTCTCAGAGCTGCAATTCGACGTATCAGCTTTTGAACATCTTTTTTGCTTTTTGATACGTCAGGTATACCTTTTATTGCCTTAATTTGATCGGGGTTGACCTTAATTCCACCGTTAGAGACAAGGAAACCCAATAACTTATCAGAGGCCACTTCGAATATGCACTTTTCTATGTTTAACTTTATATTATACCACCAAAGAGTAGCAAATGTCTCCCTCAAGTGACTCAAGTGATCCTTTGATTGGATATAGTTTATCAACATATCATTAATGTAAACTTCCATGATTTTTCAATGTGATCTTTGAACATCATGTTTACAAACCTTTAATACAAGAATCTTGGGTTTTTAAGCCTGAATAACATCACATTGTAGAAATATGTTCCATGGTCAGTGATGAATGATGTATTTCCTGATCTTTCGCGTCTATTCTAATCTGATTGTACCCGGAATATTCAGTTAAAAAAGCTTACTAAATATGATCATTTCTATGAGTTGATCCATGTGTAGTAGTGGAAAAGAATAGTTGGTGCATGCTTTATTTAAATATGTCAGTCTATGCACACACTTTATTTTTCATTCTTCTTTGGGGCAACCACCACGTTGGGAAGCCAGTCCGAATAATTGACCTCCCAAATTGACCCAATCTTAAGTATCTTTGAGACTTCATCTTTAATTATTTTATTTTGGAGTGATCGAATTTACTCTTTTTTACTTTGACCGGTGGATGATGCGAGTAAACGTTGAGTTTATAAATTATTATTTTCGGTGGAATACCTATCTTGTCAGCATGGGACCAGACAAAATAATTTTTGTTAGCACGTAAAAATTTAATAATCTTACCTTTGGGTTCGGGGTCGAGTTATAAACTCAGATAAACTTTTCTTTTCGGGAAATCAATGAAGGAGATGACTGCATCTAGCTCTTCGGCAGTTGAATTGGTGACATCAGGTTCTTCAGGATCATTGATTGTATCTAAAACCTCTAGGACCTCTTATTCAGACACTCCCGACCTTTCGTATATTGAAACGGTTGAGGGGTCAGTAAAGTTTGGTGACCTCTATTGGTTTAATTACTATTCGGTATTCTTATTTTTGGTAAGGCTATTTGCAAGAGCTACTGAATTGCACTCCCGAGTTTCTCTTTTCTCTCCTCTGATTTTTATACTTCCCCACTTACATGGGAACATTATTATCTGGTGTAAAGTAGTTGGTATTGCATTCATGTCGTAAATCCATGGCTTTCCCATGTTAATACAATATCCCATATCTGCATCTATCACCTAGAATGGGGTGTTTTATATTATACCTTCCACAAAGGTTGGTAGAGTAATTTCCCCACGAGTTATTTCACTGGAGTTGTTGAACCCCGAAAGTAGGCATGCCTTCGGGATGATCTTGTCCATTAGTTGCATCTACTCTATAACTCATAATTGAAAGATATTTGTGGAGCTACCTTGGTTAATCAAAACACATTTATCATCAATGTCTAAAAATCATAATGTGATTACTGGTGCATCTGATGCGGGAATATCATGACAACTACATCCTCATCATCGAATGTCATGTTATCCCCGATTAATGTTTCCCTACCCCAATACTCATATGTGATTGACACCTTGGCATACATTTTGGCAGCTTTGTAGGTGATGCCGCTAACTTCTTCGGGGTGGATCTTTATTGTTTAAGGTATGCATGTGTTTCCTTTTTGCTGAGCAACTCCGTGAAATACCCTTTCTTGGGGAGGTATGCCACATCATGTACAAGGATTTGCAATGTATGGTCCTGTATCCATGGCCATTGTGATTGCGCGCTACATCAAGATTCTTGACTCCTTTTGCCAGGATCTATTCTCATCTCTTTGGACCATCTAACTTTGCCTCTCATTTCTCTTAATTACAACTACTAACTCGTAAGGGCTAACACTAAAGTTATAATCAACAAGTTTCGGCACACTTGGTTCTTACATGCCCAAGATAGTCCAACTTTTTACTTCTGATTGGTAATTCTACTATCCTGGCCTGTTTTCAATCTTCTTTCAGATCCTTACTGAGAACTTGTTAAACTTCTGTGGTCAGAATCTGCTCGTCTATGTGTTATCTCCCACCGATCGATATGCTTTCTTCCTATCACTATCAGCCCCGACTGTTAACAGTTTATCTTTTTCTACCAAGAGTTTGGTACTATATTGATAGGAATATCGTTCTAGCTTACTAGGGGGAATTCTCGAAGGTTGTCCTTTAACCTCCTAGTAGTCTCCGAACCTTTTTATTCAAATTGTTAGCAAAAGTGAACACTGTCCAATTATTCGGGAACTCTGGTAACAACATTTGTTCCATTTGAAACTGGTCCACAATCTCCTAGAGTAGCTTTAGCTTCTCTGCCGAATTTTGAAGATATCCTTCATCTGCCTGTCAACGTTTTGAGCTCCCAATGTTTCTTAATGTCACAACCCGAACTTCCAACGGTGGAATCGTGATGACGCCTAAACTCCACTTGCTAGGACAATCAACATTAGCTAATTACTTAACCAGTTTTAATTATTTATAACAGAGTAATGATAATTAACAACTGATAAACTCAAAAATGAACGAAATATTTATATAAATAATGTGGTTCAAAACCTACTTCGAGAAATCAGGAGTCACAAGTACATGAGCAACTAGAATACCACAAATACCGTCTGCTAAAGTACAACTGTCTGAAACTAGAAAAATAGTAAAAAATGATAGAATGGGACTTCGGCGACAACGAACGTCGAGCAGCTCTACCTCAAGTCTCTTGTGGCAGTCAAATCCGAGCAGTCTCCACTACGTGCCGGTAGGACCAACACCGGATCTACAAAAGAAATGCATAAGTGTAGCATGAGTACAACCAACCTCATGTACTCTGTAAGTGTCAAGCCTAACCTCGACGAAGTAGTGACGAGGCTATAGCAAGACACTCACAATAAACCTGTACGAATAATAATAACAGAATATAGGAATGTAGATAAAGCAGAAAACTCATATAAACGGGCCAGAAGGTCAACTACTAGAGGGCCCCAGAATAACATGATCTCATTTCTCATGTCACAACACCGAGATAAAACTCTACAACTACAAACAACTACAACACGTAAACTGTGTTGCAGCGTGCAACCTGATCCCAACACTTAACAAAATAAATATTGCGGCGTGCAACCCGATCCCAACATTTAACACAATGACTATTGCAGCGTGCAACCGGTTCACAATATCATATCATAGCATTATATGTTGCGACGTGTAACCCGATCCCAATATCAATTAATTCCAATACTGTTGTGGCGCGCAACCCGTTTCCAATTTCAACTCATTAACATAGCAACTTAACAACACTAGTTACATAATCTCAACACAAAAGGAAAATGAAACGTGCGGAACATTAAGGGACTACCAGCACAAACGAAAAAAAGTGAATACCTTGTAATCCCAAACTTTGGAAATACATTAATACAAGAATAAAAAAAATGGCTCACATCAACGGATTAACATAACGAAGTGCATCAAGTAATATACGAAAAATCAAGTAAAACATAAGACAACAAAAACTATACAATTAATGCAAGTAGTAACATGTAGCAGGTAAACAGATATTGAGTGAGAAACGAACAAATCGAAACAAGTAACAATTAAATAATAAATCACAAGTAAATCATGGATAAAGAGTAAGAACATGTATTAATTAAAGCATGTAATAAGAGATAACAAAGAAAAAATGAAGCGGGGAAGTAAATAGCCCAATCCTACATGCTTTAATCTCATGACAATGCATATACGACACTCGTCACCTTGCATATACGTTGTTTTCCCACATAATTCACAAAACAAGTAGACCAACAAGTCCTAACTCCCTCAAGTCAAAGTTATACACGACACTTACCTCTTTGCACAACTAATTCAACAATCAACCACGACCTTTTATTTCGAACAAGTTTCTAAACCAACCAAATCTAACCAAATATCGTTAAAACAATTCAAAATAAGCTTTACAAAAACTACCCACAAACGAAAAAAGGTTCAATCTTTGATGATATTGATAAAGTCAACAAAAGTCAAACCCATGCCCGCTTGGTCAACATCTGAAATCCGGACCAAAACCTGATTATCCTTTTACCCCCGAGCCCATTTATGTGATTTGTTTTGA
The DNA here is from genome assembly GCF_000390325.3 of Nicotiana tomentosiformis. NCBI lineage: Eukaryota > Viridiplantae > Streptophyta > Magnoliopsida > Solanales > Solanaceae > Nicotiana > Nicotiana tomentosiformis. Next base: position 64,193,927 of record NC_090822.1, read on the forward strand.
AATCTGACCTTAATTTGATATCTAAATCTCAATTTTACAAATCCCTAAATTCTACCCTTATCCCTTATTTCTACCATGAAATTCCAAGATTTGATGTTGAAAACTCATAAAATGTAATGGAAAATTGAAAGAAAGTGAATTAGAGTTTCTTACCAATGAATTTGGGAAGAAAACGTTCTTCAAAAATTGTCTTTAGAGTGCTTAGGATTGAGAAATGGTGTAAAATGAGGTAAGTCTCCTTTTCCTCCTCTTTTACCCAGCTGCAAGTGTCGCATTTGCAAACTCTTATTCAAATGCCATGTGCAAATGCGATCAGTGCATCAGGCCCAGCATAGTCGCAAATTTGACTTTAGTTCGCAAATGCGATCTGCCTCCTATTGCAATTGCGCACCAAAACTTCGCAATTGTGAAGCTCACTCCTAGGACACTATGTTGCATATACGACTCTGAGATCGCAAAGGCGGTCTAAGCTTGGTTCGCAAATGTGAACTATTCTTCGCAAAAGTGAAGTTCCAGCCCTCCAGTCATGCTCGCAAATATGATCGTGTGACCGCAAAAGTGAGGCTCACAATTGCGAGGCAATTGCGAGATCTAGAACAGACACTAGCAACTGGAATTACACCAACAATTGCAATATCATCCAAACTCATCCGCAACACACCCGAAACTCACCCGAGCCCCTCGTTGTTACATCTCATATTTTCGTACGTGAAAGTACGCCATAAATAAATTAATGAAAGCTCAGAAATGAAATATTATATCCCGCATTTTTGTAAGTTAAAGTTTCGTCGTAAGTTAATCGACGTAAGTTCGAGAATGAGATTATTTTGTGATTATAAGTATTATGCTATTTCAAACAAGTGACGAGTAAATTTGTGAAGGTGAGAGGGTAAGCAAATCGAAGAAAATGATTTCGTCAAAGTTTGGCAATTTGGGATAAAAAACGGTCCAAGCTATAATACTCCGTACTTATGGACTAGTACCATACAAGGTACCACATGACCATGATAGTAAAGTATATAAAGTATGTTAAAAGTGAATAGTATTTTAAGTAATTCGAGATAATTCTTAATTATGTGAATAATTGGATAATTAATGATTTTGATGTGTGATTAGCTAATTAATTACAATTTTGTTTTGGATAAGTTTACCCCCAAAACATGGCAGCCCTAGGAGACCTTGATGATGAGTCTTAAATCACAAGACTAGGTGGCATGTGTTAGGGGAGTTTGGTGGCTAGTCATCACAAGTGTGTGGCCACTCCCACTAATACAAAAGACCTCTCTTTGAGACATAAAATGGAATGGAGATGGTCATACTTACTAAGTAACGGATGGAAATTTAGATGCGGGCACTCTAAAATATTGACACTGATTTATATTGTATAAGATGATCGAACCAGAACTAGCTATTGCGGACTTGGATGATGACATGGCCTGTGCTACTGCCTATCTCCAGTATGTAGTATGTTACTTTTCACATCGTGTTGTCCCTTAGTGCATATTCATAACTTGGTCTGACAATTAGACGTTTGTATTGATGTAACTCTGCTTGGAAGGTGCAATATGTGTTGGAGAATTGCAAAGAAGATATGGATTTTTTTAATACTTGGATTGATAAAGGGATCATCAATAGACTAAGTGTACGAATTTCTACAAACTCCGTGCGTTTTCTTCACAAAATATTTTCCACAACCTTGGTGCTCTACAGTGTGTACCAAATAGTTGGTCCCGTTGTAACCATAGGCTCCCTGCATGATGTTGTTGAGAAAAACTTTGAGCAGTTAACGTACACCGACGCTGTTAAGATTCTACTAAAAGCAAAAAAAGAAGTTCCTTAAGCCTCTTAGCAACGTGACTCTAAAGAAGCCCGATATAATTTTTCTCAAGAATATCATACGGATTTTCTCCTACTTCGATCCGCCATTACATGTTGTCGTAATTAATGTGTGTTAGAGGGATTATCAAGAGAATCGGCTCAGGTATGTTAAGGCTATCCCTTCTTTGCTTTTGGCATGATCCATACGATATAAACGAAACGAGTAAACGAACAATTTTTATAAATGACTCTATTCATAGAAGTACTAGGGGTGTCTATATTCTTGATTCCCCATGTGAATTATTATTATATCTTCTATTTATGGGTCTCAGAAAAATACATATTTGATAAAATTTATCCGACAGGGATATTATTTTTATGATATTCCGAGAAAATCTTATTAACGTATTTCTTATGCATTTCATGCATTTATACATGTACATTGACCCATGACCAGATGGTGTTATATACGCGTATATTATATGTATATGGGATATGGGAAAAGGTTATGGCGTTATATACGCACCACCACCTGATCAGCTGGTACACGTTGATGATTTACCCACAGTGGCCGAAATGATAGGATGGGATGCCCTCAGAGGCTTGATGATGTTATGAACACATATACCTATGCATGGTATGACATTTATACGCATATGCATGACGTTATAAAAATGAAATGATTCATAGAGCTATGCAGACGTACATGTCGAGTCTTTTACTCCATGTTTCTCTCATGTCTATTATTTACTGATTTTCATTCCTTATATACTCGGTACATTATTTGCACTGACGTCCCTTTTGCCCAGGGACACTGCGTTTCATGCCCGCAGGTCTCGATAGACAGGTCGAAAGTACTCCAAGTAGGCGATCAGCTCAGCGGAAGATGTCGGTGCACTCCATTTGCTCCGGAGTTGCTTGTTTGGTCAGTATGATTTAGATGTGTATTATTTGATATGGCGGGGCTCTGTCCCGACCTTTATGACAATTATGTATTCTTAGAGGCTGGTAAACAGATGTCATGTAGAGATACTTGTATGGCCTTGTCGGCCTATGTTTTGAATTTATAAATGATCATGTTGGCTTGATGGCCCGTATGTCACGTATGTAAGTTTCTATATCAGGTTGGGTCATTCTATGTTTATTTTGGTTAGTCCATGATGGCCTGTTTGGCCCATTTGCCAATGATAGTACGATATGAAAGATATGGTACGTTGGTACTCGGTTGAGTAAGGCACCGGGTGCCCGTCGCGGCCCATCGGTTTGGGTCGTGATACTTGTGCTCCTAACCAAACATGCACAGAAGTGTAATAACATCCTACGAGCTTGCTCGCTGCCTCAAATTATCAAAATAACATCAAATAACAAGAATCGATCATCAAAACTCATGATTTTCAACTTGTAAACTCATTTTAACAATTTTTCACATAACGCGCCGAAATGCTCTCGAGTCACCCCGTACCCCAACCAAAAGTGCGTACAAGTCCAAAAATATCATACGAAGCTACCAGAATCGTCAAACACCAATATGTGGTTATTTACCAAGAATACTGATCATGGTCAACATAAATCCCATTTTAAGCATAAAATCACTTTTTCTTCAAATCTTTACATTAAAACTTTCCAGAAAATGACACAAACCACGCACGCAAATCAAAAAATATCAAATAAATCTAAAAGAGGTCTCGAAACACGCAACTAAAGGCTAATACTCAAAACGACCTATTGGATCGTCACATTCTCCACCTCTAAAAAAATATTCGTCCTCGAACGGACATAGAAAAGTATCCGCACTGGTAAAAAGGTGAGGATATCTACTCTGCAAATCAGACTCGGACTCCCACAGAACCTGCCGGTCTAGAATAGCTACCGGCTCTTCCTCATAAGCTAGATTTTAATCAACTTGCACCGTGCTGAAGTCCAAAACATATGAGCTGTCCTCATGGTACTTCTAAATCATAAAAACATGAAATACCGGATGTACCCCTGCTAGGCTAGGAGGCAATGCAAGCCTATAAGCAACCTCCCTAACTCTCGCCAAGATCTCGAATGAGCCAATAAACCTCAGGCTCAACTTTCCCTTCTTCCCAACTGCATCACAACCTTCATAGGCAACCCTAGGAGAAGAACCTTCTCACCCACAATGTAAGCTACATCTCCGACCTTCTGGTCGGCATAACTCTTCTGCCTGGACTGAGCTTTTTGATGTTGTTCCTTAATCACCTTAACCTTTTCCATAGAAACACAGCCCTAATCTATTGTGCCCCAAACCTTGGGAGGCATGGCTGACACTCGGTGTCGTACTAGCCCTAGCGAACTACTCTGTAACTCATGGTCATTCGACAAAAACTAGAACATACATAGTCCGACTTGACTGAACTCATTCTTTCTATAACTATCATGGGTTAACATGTCCACAACTCGTAATATATAACTATAAGTGGGAAAATACTGTATCGGTGAGCCATCATGCTCAAAACATGAATACAAACGGGTCGTCAAGGCTTCTAACATACTGTACATAATGAACCTGTGTCTACAAAGCCTCTAAGAGTATTTGATATCGAAACATTATCGGGATAGGGCCCCAGCCTACCCATAAGTTTGTAGTAAAACTCTTACACGGTGACTTATAGGCTCGGCTGCACTCCGAATAAAGTGGAGTCTTGCCGATTGTTTGTTGAATGTTAACCTAGTCTACTGTAAGGGCTCGTTAACTTTCAACGAAACTTTCAACATGCCAACTTTCAACTTTCAATGTTTCCATTGCAGTTCATGATCTTAAATATTTACAACCTCCAAGGTAACACGATTAACTTACTTTATGTACTTTCAAAGATGATCTTATTTCTGAGCTTACATGAATTGACTTACGACATACTTTACGTACGAAAACATAGGGTGTAACATCATTCCCCTCTTTGGAACAGTCATCCTCGAATGTTGGCTGATGCGCTTATCAATCTTATAACGTAAAGCTCATACGAATACTTTAATACTGACCTTGCCATCTAGGAAACTGTTCTACGAATAAATCCAAAGGCTAGGGCATTCCTCCCCTTAGGCCTCTTTCTCACACCATGACTTGTGGTCAGAATTCTTCCAATCTCATCATTGTTGCTACCTTCTGTCATGCATCCTGTACAAATCTGTCCTTGTATCCCGTGCCTACACGACTCTTCTCTCCTTTTTCCTCCATCTTTTAGCCAATCTCTAGGCCTCACTTTGCAAACATATACAGATCTTTTATCCATCTATTGTTGATTCACCTTAATGTTGATCTATAATCCACAAGTGATAACTTGAATCTTCTTACATAATACATTGTCACTAGGGCTCACGTCTCGTCGGCGAACATCTGAAGTTAATTGCCTGGTCCACCTTATAGACGATACTATACTTCAATAATCGTATTTCATATCATCTCAATGTGATTCATCTTATGGGAGGCATTCTAATCTCGTGCAATTCATGAAATCCCTTCACGTTGAATCATTACTTCAATCAAAGGCTATATTCCTAAACGTCTTCCTCTTATCATTTATCACAATTACACTCTTATTCGATTACCAGGGCAGCATCATATCTCTTCTAAATGCTCCTAGTCTTAAACTCCTCCGAGTTCATTCAGGTTATACTGATCTTTCTATAACTTACGGAAACCATCAACTCTCTTGTTTTGATGGGCTTAATCCCGAGGTCTTACCTATTCTCGTCACCTTCTCACTTACCTTTTCTTATCCTTACTTATGTCAACCTAAAACCTTATCGCTTAACTATACTTTAGCTTATAATCAATACAGATATATTCATACTACTCACAATCTTCATTCAACTTGCTGGAACCATAGGTTTTCATATGTTATTTTGGAACCTCAAGCGAGAATCATGTCGTCTCTAACTCTTCTTTGCTCTCGTAACTAGACCTCTCAGTACCTGAAACCCATAGGCTATAAGATGTGATACTGACGACACCACTATCATTTCTGGATACTGAATCACAATGCTTCTAGGCATCTATCTGAAGTCTGGACTATTCACAGCCTTCTATACTTTAGTATCTCGTACCTTCTTCACCTTTACCTTACTTACCTTTAAATCTCGCATCGTATCTTCTATCACTTTCATAACTTCCCTTTCACATATTTACATCCACGCCTTAAAGTTGTACAGCAATACTTGCACCTCTGGTGCATACACAATCCGGTGGAAGCTTCATACTAACTTCTTATGACTCAGCTCTATGGCACGATTAGAATATGAAAGAAGGGTAGGAAATGCCATGTAGCCTCTCAATTATAAGTATGGTGAGCAACACATCCATAAGTGAGACTCTACTAGACATGGCTTTGTATACTCCCTAGGACACGACCTGCTCTAATGCCACTTTGTCACGTCCCAAACCTGGCGAGGTGTGGTTGGCACCTAGTGCCATACTGGCCCGAGCGAACCACTCTGTAACTCATGATCGTTTGATGAAAACTAGAACATGCATAGGCCTACTTGGTTGAATTAATTCTTTATGTAACTATCATGAGCTAACATGGCCACAACACATAATGTATAACTATAAGTAGGAAAACGTTATATCAGCGAGATACCATACACAAAACATGAATACACACGGGCCGTCAAGGCCTCTGACATACTGTACATAATGAACCTGTGTCTACAAAGCCTCTAAGAGTATTTGACATCAAAACATTATCGGGATAAAGCCCCAACCTATCCATAAGTCTGTAGCAAAAATCTAACACGATTACTTATAGACTCGGCTGCACTCCGAATGAAGTGGAGTCTTACTGATCTTTTGCTGAATGCTAACCTAGTCTACTATGAGGGCTCGTCAAGCGGATTACCTACACCTACTGGTATGAATGTAGCTCCCACAACAAAAAGGATGTCAATACGAATAATGTATCGAGTACGTAAGGCAGAACTGAAATATAACAATAAGTCAACATCAATGAGAGAGATATAAGAAACAGCCTGAACCTCTGAAGTTCCACTAAGGGCCATGATATGCATACTAATTATACTTATATATTTAATGCCTATCGTTGGGACTATTATTCGTATCGTAACAAGCTCAACTGATCAGTGGTAACTGCCCGACCGGCCGTAGCGCGATGGTAAATGCATGACTGCCCGACCGGCCATAGCTCGATGGTAAATGCGTTACTGCCCAACCGGCCATAGCTCATTGGTAAATGCATGATTGATTGACCGGTCATAGCTCGATGGTAAATGAGGATGCATAACTGCCCAACCGGCCGTAGCTCGGTGGTAAATGAAGATGCATATACCATTATATTTTGAACATTAACATCTTTATCGTATGCCTCAATAGAGACTTAGGAACATACTTACACATGCTTTGAATTATTTTTTACAGAAATGAATAACGTAGACATCCTTAACTAATAAGAGTAATACCATTTATGGAATAACATTAAATTTACGTTTCGTTACTTAGAACATGCCAAAAGAAGGAAGGATTGGCCTTAACATACCTTATCCACGAAGCTAAAACTGTTGCACAAGTCCTGGCACCTCTTACGGATTGTAATCTCTATCATACAAAGGATTAGTATCAATATCGACTTCTTATTCTATAGGGAAGTTCATTTAGTCATTTTATCGAACAACCTATGTGCATAACTTCGTAGGGTCATTTATAGTTTGAATTCCACAAGTTTTAGCACAATAATATTCATCTTCACTTATCCTCATCCCCAACATGCTATCCATACCTTTAGAATTCCATTTGGTATCTTAAATCACATAAAAACAGCACACACAACATAGCTCAACTTCAAATTTCATAGTTACTAGTTTCTTCAAGAATCTTCCAACAAAACGCAAACCAACACTTGTACAAACTTAAGATTAGGTATGGGAAGATGGAACTTACCTCAAATTAACTTACTTCAATGCCAAGTTACTTCCTAAGTCGTTGCAACGAGAAGGAAAGAGAGTTAATGGTAACCACGATATTCTTTACATCGAACTTGCATGGTTTTATCTTTGGATTCACTCAAGGATTATGGGGGAACTCTTGGAGAGCATCTAGGAGAGTTTAGGAACTGTTTTGGTCGAGAAAAATGAGTTAAAATGAGTTAGAATTAACTTAAATACGAGCTGGACTTTTCCACCGACTTTGTGGGTCCTAAGGGAGCTGCTTGCGTAGTCTCGCAACAATGTGAATATCTCTCTACTCCGATGTCGTATTGATGAACGGTTTAAAGTGTTGGAAACCAGACTCGTAGATCTTCAATTTCATTGGTGGATCAACCCGTAATTCTTAGTATATTGAGATAAAAGCTCTGCTATATTTGACCTAATTTCAGCGTATTTATGAACGTAGCTTGTGATGACCTTTCGACGACTTTTGTTTCACTACTCGCTTGACTTCAAAACACAATACACGACTATCATACGACTAAAATACCTCATAAAATCACCTTCTTAACATGTTAAGCACCCTAGTATCACCCTAAAGATATAGGTTATAACATTCCCAGCTTGACGACTTTTAACGAAACTTACTTTCTTTGATTCGTTTTGCTTCTAAACCTTCCAAACCTCTTGGCACTTTCAGTTCATGATCTTAAATATTTATAACATCCAAGGTAACATGATTAATTTATCTTATGTACTTTCAATGATGATCTCATTGAGCTTATTTGAATAGTGCTCAACAATCTAGCCTCTGCAGGCTCAAACCAACAAATCGGCGAACAACATCACCTCCCATATAAGGCCTCGTACGGAGACATCTGGATGCTCGAATGATAGTTGTTGTTGTAGGTGAACTCTGCTAGAGGTATGAACTAGTCCCATGAACCTCCAAAATTTATAACACAGGCGCATAACATGTCCTCCAAGATTTGAATAGTGCGCTCAGACTGTCCATCCGTCTCAGGTTGAAACGCTGTACTGAAGTCGACCCGCGTGCCCAACTCACGTTGCACGGCTCTCCAAAAATGCGATGTGAATTGTTTGCCTTGGTCATAAATGATGGAAATAGGCACGTCGTGAAGGCGGATAATCTCCTGTATGTAAATCTGAGCCAACCGCTCTGAAGAATAGGAAGTCACCACCGGAATGAAGTGTGTGGACTTAGTCAATCGGTCCACAATAACCTAGACTGCATTATATTTCCTCCGGGTCAGTGGTAAGCCTGCAACAAAATCCATAGTGATGTGCTCCCACTTCCACTCCGGTATCTCCAACCTCTGAGTTAATCCACCTAATTTCTAATGTTCATACTTCAACTGTTGACAATTCAAACACGGAGATACATAAGCAATGATGTCTTTCTTCATCCTTCGCCACCAATAGTGTTGTTTCAAGTCACGGTACATCTTCGTGACACCTGGGTGAATGGAATAGCATGAATAGTGAGCCTCCTCAAGGATCAACTCTCTCTACCCATCAACATTTGGAACACAAATCTGGCCCAAAAGCCGCATAACACCACCATCACCAATCACAACCTCCTTAGCACCTCCCCGCTGCACTGTATCCTTCAACACCAACAAGTGAGAATCATCAAACTGGCAAGCCTTGATATGCTCCAACAATGAAGAGTGTGCCACAACACAAGCAAGAACTCGGCTAGGCTCTGAAACATCCAATCTCACAAATCGATTGGCCAAGGCCTGAACATCCATATCTAGTGACCTCTCCACTACCTGTAAATATGCCAAACTACCCATGCTCAATGCATCGGCCACTATATTGGCCTTCCCCTAATGAAATAATATGGTGATATCATAGTCTTTCAACAACTCTAATCATCTCTACTGCCGTAAATTAAGGTCTTTCTGCTTGAACCTGGTTGGAGACTCTGATGGTCAGTATAGACCTCACATGGAACGCCGTGTAGATAGTGCCTCCAAATCTTCATCGCGTGAACAATGTCTACCAACTCTCTAAGTCATGCACATGAAAATTCCTCTCATGAACCTTCAACTGCCAAGATGTGTAGGAAATCACCCTACTATCCTGCATCTACCGCGCCAAGCCCAATACACGATGCATCACAATACATGGTGTAAGATCTCGAACCAGTAGGCAACACTAGCACTGGGGCTATAGTCAATGCAGTCTTGAGCTTCTGAAAGCTCACCTCAAACTCGTCGGACCATCTGAAAAGAGCACCCTTTTAGGTCAACTTGGTCAATGGGGCGAAGATAGATGAAAACCCCTCCATAAACCAGCAATAATAACCCGCCAAATCCAAGAAGCTCCGAAACGCTGTAGTTGAAGTAGGTCTAGGCTAGTTCTCAACTGCTTCAATCTTCTTAGGATCCACCTTAATGCCCTAGTAATATACAACGTGGCCCCAAAAGGCAACCGAGTCCAACCAGAACTCATATATTGAAAACTTGGCATATAATTGACGATCCCTTAGAGTCTGAATTACGATCCGCAAATGTTGCTCATGCTCCTCTCAAATATAGGAGTAAATTAGATATGGCTTGAACACCCAGTTCATCAAATCCATGAAGGTTGTTGGGGAATTAGTTAAGCCAAATGATATCATCAAAAACTCATAATAACCATACAGAGTCCAAAAGGTTGTCTTAGGGATATATGATGCCCTAATCCCCAACTGATGGTAGCCAAATCTCAAGTCAATCTTAGAAAACACCTTGGCACCCTGAAACTGGTCAAATAAGTCATCAATCCTTGGCAACGGATACTTGTTCTTGATAGTGACTTTATTTAGCTGCCTGTAATCTATACATATCCTCATCGTGTCATCTTTTTTCTTCACAAACAACACCGGTACACCCCATGGAGAGAACCTGGTCTAATGAATCCCTTATCAAGAAAAGTCTGCAACTGCTCCTTCAATTCTTTCAACTCAACTAGGATTATACGATATGGTGCGATAGAAACAGGCTGAGTGCCCGGAACCAAGTCAATGTAGAAGTCGATATCTCTGTCGGGTGGCATCCCCGACAAATCTTTAGGAAACACCTATGGGAACTCACGCACAACTGGTACTGAATCTATGGAAGGAACCTCCGTACTAGAATCATGGATATAGGCCAAATATGCCAGACACCCCTTCTCGACCATACGCCGAGTCTTCATATAAGAAATGACCTTGCTAGTAGAATGGCCAGGAGTCCCTCTCCACTCTAATAGAGGCAACCCCGGCATAGCTAATGTCACAATCTTGGCATGACAATCCAAAATAGTGTTATAAGGTGACAACGAATCCATGCCTAAGATCACGTCAAAGTCCACCATATCAAGAAGTAGAAGATCTACCGTAGTATCATAGCTCCCGATAGTGACAAAACAAGCACTATATACCTGGTCTACCATAATAGAATCTCTGACAGGCGTAGGCACATAAACAAGAGCACTCAAAGAATCACGAGACATATCCAAATATGAAGAAAAATAGGATGACACGTATGAATAAGTAGAACCCAGATGAAATAGAACTAATAATGTATCTTTATGAAAAATTGGAATAATACATGTGATGACTGCATCTGATGACTCTGCCTCTGGTCTTGCTGGGAATGCATAAAAACAGGGTTGAGACCCATCACTATGACCTCTGCCTCTTGGATGGCCTCTAACTGGCTGGCCTCCACCTCTAATAGCCTTACCACCACCTCTAGCTTCCAGACCCCCACTTCTAGCTAGCTGAGCGGGCGCTGGAGCAACCAGTGCAAGAATCATGACAGGAGTACCCTGCTGTGGTCTGCTACTTCTCAATCTAGGGTAGTACCTCCTGATATGACCTGCGTTGTCGCACTCAAAGCAACCCTCCGACTGGCCTAACTGCTGAGTCTGAGATGATCCCTTACGACCCGAATGACCACCGTAGTAACTCTATAGTGATGGTGCACTAATAGGAGCCGAAGGTTGTAACACCCCGAAAAATTTCGAAGTATTAACTGTAAAGCCCGGTAAAGTTTGCAAAGAAAATAATGTTTCATGGTGTCGGACTAAACAATGCACCGGAAAGTAAAGAAAACTTTTTGGCAGAAAAGTGCATTTCTGTGGTCCATTATGCGACCGCATAACCACTCTACGGACCCCATAATAGCCGCAAAGTGAGGTAGTTAATTGGGTCAGTTAGAAGCAACTATGCGGTTGACTATGCGACCGCATAACTATTATGCGGTGCATTATGCGACCGTATAGTGACCGCATACATAGATAGTTCTTTTGGCTATTTTGTAACCAATTGTGCGACCGATATGCGGTCTGCATATCGGTTATGCGATCGCATACCTGTTCCGGAGCTCCATTTTTGGGTTTTTAAAAATCCGACCCTATTTCGTTAAATACACTCTTTGGGCCATTTTTGAGACATAATCTGATATTCTAGAGTGAGAGAGAGTGCTCTAGAGTGAGAAGGTGTTCTTCAATAATTTTTCTTCAATTCTTGCTCAATATTTGGAAGATTAAGAAGGGAAGCTCACTAGGTCTTCATCCTAGAGGTAAGATTCTACACCCTAAACCGTAATTTCGAAATATTCTGAAAATGGGTAACTAGCAAGATAATATTTGGGCATGAGAGTTATTTATTTTACATGCATGTGTTATCAAAAGGTAGAGGAAGATTGTTGATCTAAATATGGTAAATATTGGGTTGTGGGATGATGGAATTCTCCATAAAAGGGACCTTGGAACCTTAATGCACACTTAGTGTTTGATAAAATACTCAAATGAGCTCGAACCATGATCACCTTCCTAATTTTGATTCAATTTGTTATATTTCTACAATAGATTGAAGTTGCTAAGAATTCCGGAATATTTAGAGTGTAAGAAAGCTCAAGTGAGGTATGTTGGATAAACTCTTCTCTTAGAATTGAATCCCACGATATTCATATAAATTATGTAAGTCCCGAATGATTCATTATGCAATTGGCTATTCCGAGTAAGATTGGGTTGAAAGATATATGTTCAACAAGCATTCCAAATGCTCTATTCATGTTATGTTACCACTTGAGGATGTGTTAAAATATGGGACGTGCATTAATAATTTTTTGACCTTAAGTCAAGTTCAAATTAAGGCTATTATGCCAAATTTTGTGAAATATCTCTATGTGCATTAGACTCTAAATTGCTCACATGTGTACTACACATTTTGATTTGAATTTTGTTTATTGTTGATGATGAGGATGATATTTGAAATAGATAATGTGAGCATGAAATACTGAATATGGTCAACGTGCCAAGAATGATCTTATAATTATGGCCACTAGTGCCAATGAAATTAAAAGATGTGAAAGTATTATGAAATGCGATGATTGATATAACAAGGTTGATGTCTCAAATAAGACGGCCTAGCCGGTCGGGTCGTGATCGGACACCATGCCGCACACTTGGTGGTAATTGTGCTGGAAATTATAATTGAAATTTGTAATTGTGGTCGATGTCCCTAATGGATAACCTAGCCGGTCGGGTCGTGATCGGACTCCGTATTAAAGATGGTGGTATTGATATTGAGAGAAATTGTGGTTAATGTCTCTGCTGAGATAGCCTAGCCGATCGGGTATTGTGAATAATGGTATTGTGAATAGTGGTATTGGTATGATCAATAATGGTACTGGTATTGTGGACAATGGTATATCGATACTAAAAATCTCCTAATGTGAGATATGAAAATTAATTTGAACACTGTCTTGATCCTAAATTGAGGTTTGATGTTAATTAAGGCTTTCATTGATATTATGATAATCTTATTTGTATTATTTGTCATTCTATTGAGAGGGTGTTTAGTTTTACTTACTAGTGCTATTCGACAGTACTAACGTACCTTTTGCCGGGGGCGCTGCATCTTTCAATGGATGCAGGTGGTTCCACAGCAGGAGATATTGGCCAGTGATAGCAGTGCACCTTCTTCCCAGCTGGCTTGGTGAGCCCCACTTCATTCCGGGGTCATGAATCTTTTGTACTTTGTGTATTCTTTCATGTTCTTGATCGTGCAATAAAGTTTGTTGTAAGATTGTTCCTCCTTTAACTCCTGAGTTGCTCTAATTTTTAGTATATGGCGCCTAAGAAGAAGGCAAGAACTTGCCAAAGAGCCAATGTCACCCCAGGAGTGACAGTTGATCGTATAATTGATGATGTGGGTGAGCACCCGAGGAGTGAGAATATTCCTCCAGTTACTACACTGCCTGACTCTACTACGACTGATCAGACCGCACCTGTCCTTACACCTACTGAAGGTGCAATAGTCCCTCTAACTGATATATCAGTTCCACCTCCAGTTCCAGCTTCCGATTCTGGTGTTTCCGATGTTGATCTTAGTGGAGCCATACAGATGTTAGCTCAAATAGTGACTTCCCAGACCCAGAGGTCAAATATTGCACCCACTTCTTCCTTCCAGTCAGCCAGGGCATTCTACTGGTTCCAGGGTGAACAGGTTTCTCCAGTTGGATCCTCTAGTGTTCACGGGTACTAATCTAGAGGAAGATCACTAGGATTTCATTGATGAGATGCACAAAACTCTCAGAGTTATGTATGCTACTGAAATAGAGGCAGTGGAATTGGCCCCCTACCACCTAAAAGAGGTGGCATATTCTTGGTTTGAACTATGGGAGGAGTCCCGTGAAGAAAGGAGCCCTCCGGCGAGGTGGGGTGAGTTTGTTGATGCCTTCATTGATCATTTCTTGCCTGCCGAGACTAAGGCAGCCCGTACTGCTGAGTTTGAGAACTTGAGGCAAGGTAGCCTGAGTGTGTGGGATTACCATATGAGGTTCGCGTACCTGTCTAAATATGCTATTTATATATTGCCCACTATGGAGACTAGAGTTCGCCGATTTGTGCAGGGCCTTAGTCACTTGGTAATTAATGAGGCCGCTACAGCAGCCTTGAATTCTGATATGAACTATGGAAAGATGGTGGCATTCGCTCAAGCCACAGAGACCCGCAAATTAAGGAACAGAATGGAGCGAGAGGGTAGTAATAAGGCCCGGTCTACGAGAAACTTTGGTGGTTCTTCAGGTGGTGGCAAGTCTACATTCAGAGGAGGGTCATCATGGCCATCACATTCCTTTGCTCAGTCTTCGGCTATTGCACCGCCATCAGGGCCTAGTCAGCAGCAGCAGTGGAGCCGTTTCAGGCCCAGTTAGGGCAACAGGGGATCCAATTAGCAGGGTCATCATGGTGGTAGATTCCAGCAGCAGAGGAAGCCCCCATGCCCTAGGTTTGGAAAGATGCACCTAGGAATATGCTACACAGACTTACCCATATGCTACGAATGCGGATTAAGGGGTCACATTCAGAGGGATTGTCGTTCGTCCCGCCAAGGTACGGGCAGGGGCATGGCACAGCCAACCCGTTCTACAGCTACTACATCCGTAACACCTCCTCCAGCTCGAGGCACTCTAACACCCGCAGGGCGTGGTGCAGCTAGGGGCGGAGCACAGAGTTCTGGAGGATCCGACCGTTTCTATGCTATGAGGGGTCTCCAGAATTCAGAGGCTTCTCCAGATGTTGTCATAGGTATATTGACTATCCAATCTCATGAAGTATATGCTCTTATTGATCCCGGTTCCACTTTGTCATATGTCACACCTTATTTTGATATGGAATTTGGGATAGAACCAGAAAAGCTTTATGAGTCGTTCTCTATATCTACTCCGGTTGGTGAGTCTATTTTAACCACGCGGGTTTATAGGGATTGTGTTGTTACGTTGCATGGTCGGGACACCGTGGCCGATCTTATTGAATTGATAAAGGTCGATTTTGATGTGATAATGGGGATGGATTGGCTTTATTCTTTTTTTACCAAGCTTGATTGCCGAACCAGAACTGTTAGGTTAAAATTTCCAAATGAGCCAGTTATTGAGTGGAAGGGTGATGATGTAGTGCCGAATGGTAGGTTTATTTCTTACCCAAATGATCAACAAGGGATGTATTTACCATTTGGTCCGGGTTACAGACACCGATACTGAGGCACCTACACTTGAGTCTGTGCCTGTTGTGAATGAATTTCCGGGAGTCTTTCCGAATGAACTCCCTGGGATCCCACCAGACGGGGAGATTGATTTTGGGATTGATGTGATGCCAGACACACATCCTATATCTATTCCACCCTACAGAATGGCACCGGCAGAATTGAATGTCCTAAAGGAACAATTAAGAGATTTGTTAGAAAAGGGTTTTATCCGGCCGAGTGTGTCGCCTTGGGGCACACCGGTCCTTTTTGTAAGAAAGAAAGATGGGTCACTGAGAATGTGTATTGACTATCGGCAGCTTAATAAGGTAACAGTCAAAAATAAGTACCCACTGCCAAGGATAAATGACTTGTTTGACCAATTACAAGGTGCTAGGTACTTCTCCAAAATTGATTTAAGATCCGTGTATCACCAATTGAAGATCAGGGAGCGGGATATTTCGAAAACAGATTTTAGGGCCCGGTATGGGCATTTTGAATTTCTGGTGATGTCTTTTGGGCTAACAAATGCCCCAGCATCCTTCATGGATCTTATGGATCGTGTTTTTAAGCCATTCCTCGACTCCTTTTTGATAGTGTTCATTGACGATATTCTTGTATATTCACGAAGGCAGGAGGACCATGCTGACCATCTCAGGGTAGTTCTGCAAACCCTGCATCAGCACAAATTATAGGCAAAGTTTTCAAAATATGAATTTTGGCTCGAGTCGGTCATATTCTTGGGTCATGTAGTTTCTAGTGAGGGAATTAAGGTTGATTCTCAGAAAATTTCAGCTGTAAAGAATTGGCCGAGGCCTACAATTCCAACAGAGATTCGCAGTTTCTTAGGCTTAGCTGGATATTACAGAAAGTTTGTGGAGGGATTTTCTACTCTTGCCTCTCCATTGAATAAATTGACGCAGAAGGCAATTAAGTTCCAATTGTCAGATGCTTGTGAAAAGAGTTTCCAGGAATTGAAAGTAAGATTGACTATGGCACCGCTGTTGACCCTACCAGAGGGTATAGATGGATTTGTGGTATATTGTGATGCTTCAAGAATCGGGCTTGGATGTGTATTAATGCAACATGGGAAGGTGATAGCATATGCTTCTAGGCAACTAAAGAATCATGAAAAGAACTATCCAACACATGATTTAGAACTTGAGGCGGTGGTATTTGCATTGAAAATTTGGCGTTATTATTTATATGGGGTCCATGTCGATATATTCACGGACCATAAGAGCCTTCAATATATTTTCAAACAGAAGGAATTGAATTTGAGGCAGAGAAGATGGCTTGAATTAATCAAGGATTATGACATTGATATTTTATCCCATCCGGGGAAGGCTAATGTTGTGACGGATGCTCTTAACCAAAAATCTATGGGTAGCTTAGCACACTTGGAGGCATATCAAAGGCCATTGGCCAAACAAGTTCACCGATTGTCTAGTTTAGGAGTTCATCTTGCAGACTCTAGTGAAGGAGGGGTAATTATGCAAAATAGGGCTGAATCATCGCTTGTTGTGGAAGTCAAAGAGAAGCAATATAACGATCCATTGTTGGTAAAATTGAAAGAGGGGATTCATAAACATAAGACCATGACCTTTTATCTTGGCATGGATGATGGTACACTAAGGTACCAAGGGCGACTATGTGTTTCAAATGTGGATGGTCTCCGTGAAAATTTTTTGATTGAAGCTCACACTTCTAGGCATTCCGTGCACCCAGGTTCTACAAAAATGTATCATGATCTTAAGGAAGTCTATTGGAGGAATGATATGAAGAGGAATGTGGCGGACTTTGTGGCAAGATGTCCGAATTGTCAGCAAGTGAAGGCCGAACACCAAAGGCCTGGTGGGTTGGCACAAAACATAGAAATTCCAATGTGGAAGTGGAAAATAATTAATATGGACTTTGTGGTAGGATTACCGCGCACTTCGTGCAAGTTTGACTCAATTTGGGTGATTGTGGATCGACTCACGAAGTCATAACACTTTTTTTCGGTTAAGTCTACCGACACAGTGGAGCAGTATGCTCAGCTGTATATAAAAGAAATAGTCAGGTTGCATGGCACCCCAATTTCCATCATTTCTGATCGATTGATTGCCCAAAATATTTTTAGGCGATCTGGTTATGGGGGCCCGGGGCCACTCGGAAGACGTGGGCTATAGCACACGAAAATAAGGGAATCGAGTAGAATTCTAGTTTTTTGGCCGTAAAACGCAAAAGAAACGAGGAGAAGTCATGATGAGGCGGTGATTATGGTTACTTAGGTCTTATTTTATTGCCCGGAAAAAAATTTAGGCGATTCGGTTCCTGGGGTCCGGGCCCACTCGGAATGCGTGGGCCACTCGGAAAGCATGGGCTATAGCACACAAAAATATGGGAATCGGGCAGAATTCTAGTTTTTTGGCCGTAAAACGCAAAACAAACGAGGAGCAGTCTTGACAAGGCGGTGACTATGGTTACTTAGGTCGTATTTGATGGCTTGGAAAATTTTTAGGCGATCTAGTTTCGGGGGCCCAGCCCACTCGGAATGCGTGGACTATAGCATACGAAAATATGGGAATCGGGCGGAATTGTAGTTTTTTGCCCGTAAAATGCAAAAATAAAAGAGGAGCAGTCATGGCGGGGCGGTGACTATGGTTACTTAGGTCGTATTTCATGGCCCAGAAAAAATTTAGGCAATCCGGTTCTGGAGGCGCGGGCCCACACCCAAGGCGTGCGCTATAGCACACGGAAATATGGGAATTAGGCATAATTTTAGTTTTTTGGCTGTAAAACGCAAAGACATTAGGAGCAGTCATGACGGGGCGGTGACTATGGATCCTTAGTTCGTATTTGATGGCCCGGAAAAATTTTAGGCGATCCGGTTCTGGGGGGCCCGGGCCCCCTCGGGAGGCGTGGGCTATAGCACACGAAAATATGGGAATAGGGCGGAATTCTCATTTTTTTGGCCGTAAAACGTAAAGAAAAGAGGAGCGGCCATGGAGGGGCGGTGACTATCGTTCCTTAGGTCATATTTGATGGCCCGGAAAAGATTTAGGCGATCCCATTCTGGGGACTCGGGACCACTCCAAATGCGTGCGCTATAGCACACGAAAATATGGGAATCGGGCGGAATTCTAATTTTTTGGCTGTAAAATGCAAAGACATTAGGAGCAGTCATGACGGGGCGGTGACAATGGTTCCTTAGTTCATATTTGATGGCCCGAATTTTTTTTTAGGCGATCTGATTCTGGGGGGCCCGACCCACTTGGATGGCGTGGGCCATAGCACACGGAAATGTGGGAATCGGGTATAATTCTAGTTTTTTGGCCGTAAAACGCAAAAAAATTATGAGCAGTCATGACGGGGTAGTGACTATGGTTCCTTAGGTCGTATTTGATGGCCCAGAAAAGTTATAGGCGATCCGGTTTCAAGGGGGCACGGGACTACTCAGAAGGCATGGGCTATAGCACACGAAAAAATAGGAATAGGGCGGAATTCTAGTTTTTTGGCCGTAAAACGCAAAACAACGAGGGGCAGTCATGGCGGGGAGGTGACTATGGTTCCTTAGGTCATATTTGATTGATCGGAAAAAGTTTAGGCGATTCAGTTCTGGGGAGCCCAGGCCCACTCAGAAGACGTGGGCTATAGCTCATAAAAATATGGGAAACGGGCGGAATTCTAGTTTTTTGGCAGTAAAACACTAAAACATGAGGAGCAGTCATGACGGGGCGGTGACTATGGTTCCTTAGGTCGTATTCGATGGCCCAAAATCTTTTTTGGTGATTCGGGTCTGGGGTGACCGGGCCCACTCAGAATGCGTGGGCTATAGCACACGAAAATATGGGAATCGGGCAGAATTCTAGTTTTTTGGCTGTAAAATGCAAAAAAAACGAGAAGCAGTCATGACGGGGCATTGGCTATTTTTCCTTAGGTCGTGTTTGATAGCCCGAAAAAATTTTAGGCGATCTGGTTCTGGGTGCCCGGGGCTATTCGGAAGGCATGGGCTATAGCACACGAAAATAAGGGAATTGGGTAGAATTCTAGTTTTTTGGCCGTAAAATGCAAACAACAACAAGGAGAAGTCATGACGGGGTGTTGGCTATTTTTTCTTAGTTCGTATTTGATAGCCCAAAAATGTTTTAGGCGATCCGGTTCTGGGGGCCCGTGGCCACTCGAAAGGCGTGGGCTATAGGACACGAAAATAAGGGAATCAGGCCAAATTCTAGTTTTTTGGCCGTAAAACGCCAAACAAAGGAGGAGCAGTCATGACGGGGTGGTGACTATAGTTACTTCTGAGTGGTCTCGTACCCCTTTGGAACCGGATCGCCTAAAACTTTTCCGGGCCATCATATATGACCTAATAACAATAGTAACCACCCCGTCATTACTGCTCCTAATTTCTTTGCTTTTTACGGCAAAAAAACTAAAATTCCGCCCGATTCCCACATTTTCGTGTGCTATGGCCCACGCCTTCTGAGTGGGTTGGGCCCCCCAGAACCGGATCGCCTAAGAAAAATTTCCGGGTCATAAAATATGAACTAAGGAACCATATTCACCACCCCGTCATGATTGCTCCTCGTGTTTTTACGTTTTACGGCCAAATAACTAGAATTTTGCTAGATTCCCATATTTTCTTGTGCTTTAGCCGAAGCCTTCCGAGTGGACCCAGGCTCCCCAGACCCGGATCGCCTAAAACTTTTCCGGGCCATAAAATACGAACTAAGGAACCATAGTCACCGCCCCGCCATGTTTGTTCTTTATTTTTTGCATTTTATTGCAAGAAAACTACAATTCCACCTGATTCCCATATTTTCGTATGCTATTCACTACTAATATTTGGAAGACATTTCAGCAAGGTTTGGATACTCAGGTGAATCTTAGTACAGCCTTTCACCCGCAGACTGATGGGTAGGCAGATCGGACTATTCAGACACTTGAGGATATGTTGCGTGCTTGCGTTCTAGACTTCAAAGGTAGTTGGGATGCTCATTTACCACTCATAGAATTTTCCTACAACAATAGCTATCACGC
The DNA here is from genome assembly GCF_000390325.3 of Nicotiana tomentosiformis. Lineage (NCBI taxonomy): Eukaryota > Viridiplantae > Streptophyta > Magnoliopsida > Solanales > Solanaceae > Nicotiana > Nicotiana tomentosiformis. The sequence goes on from NC_090822.1 coordinate 64,214,691, forward strand.
TAACATTCAAATGGAACCGTTCAAGGCTTTATATGGTAGGAGATGTAGATCTCTCATTGGGTGGTTCAAAATTGGGGAAGCAGAGTTGATAGGGCCAGACCTCGTGCATCAGGCCATGAAAAAAGTTAAAATCATTAAGGAGCGGTTGAAGACTTCTCAGAGTCGTCAGAAATCCTATTCGGATGTTCGTCATAAGGATTTTGAGTTCAAATAAGATGATTGGGTATTCTTGAAAGTTTTCCCCATGAAAGGGGTAATACGATTTGGTAAGAAAGGGAAATTGAGTCCGAGGTATGTCGGACCGTACAAAATCATTCAGAGGATCGGTGAGGTGGCGTACAAGGTTGAGCTACCACCTGAGATGCCATTAGTACACCAAGTGTTTTATGTGTCTATGTTGAAGAAAGTATTTAGAGATTCGACACTCATTGTTCCGGTTGAGACCATTGAGGTAAATGAGAAATTGACTTACGAAGAGATTCCGGTTTCTATTATTGGCAAGTTCGAAAATTGAGAAATAAAGAAATTGCCTCCGTGAAAGTGTTGTGGTGAAACCAACAGGTTGAAGAGGCTACTTGGGAGGCTGAGGAAGAAATGAAGAAAAAGTATCCTTATTTGTTTGAATGACCATGTATTTAAAATTGTGAACAAGGAAAAAAATTATAAGACTTACTTTTTATGAATTTTATATCATGTGAACAATTGACATTAAGGGTGTTCCTTTCTGGATATATATTGCTTATGAGACCACATTTGGTGTTGTTTTGTATTATGTTACATCGTTGGAATACGTATATATTGTTCGGATGTGTTTCTGGGACTCTCTGACAGGTGGATAGGCCTAGTTACAAGGGAAACTCTAGCGAAATATTTGGAGATTTTGGGAGTTAGTAAAATTTGGGGTTTCTCGAAGGTGGTATGAAATAAACTGAGTTGCATAAGATGCTAATAACGGATTTTTACCCTCATTCGAGGATGAATGATCCTAAGCGGGGGAGAATGTAACACCCCGGAAAATTTCGAAGTATTAAGTGTAAAGCCCGGTAAGGTTTGCAAAGAAAATAATATTTCATGGTGCCGGACTAGGCTCGCAAGTTCGCCGCGGCTCGGACATCAATGCACCGGAAAGTAAAGGAAAATTTTTGGCGGAAAAGTACATTTCTACGGTCCATTATACGACCACAGAACCACTCTGCGGACAGTATACTGGCCGCAGAGTGAGGCAGTTAATTGGGTCAGTTGGAAGTAACTATGCGACCGCATAACTGTTATGCGGTGCATTTTGCGACCGCATAATAGTGATGCAGACCGCATACACAGACAATTCTTTTGGCTATTTTGTAACTAATTATGTGACCGATATGCGGTCCGCATATTGGTTATGCGATCGCATACCTTGTTCCGGAGCTCTATTTTTGGGTTTTGAAAAACCCGACCCTATTTCATTAAATATAGTCTTTGGGCCATATTTGAGACATAATCTGATATCCTAGAGTGAGAGAGAGTGTCCTAGAGTGAGAAGGTGTTCTTCAATAATTTTTCTTCAATTCTTGCTCAAGTTTTGGAAGATTAAGAAGGGAAACTCACTAGGTCTTCATCCTAGAGGTAAGATTCTACACCCTAAACCCTAAATTCAAAATTTTCTGAAAATGGGTAACTAGCAAGATAATTTTTGGGCATGAGAGTTGTTTATTTTACATGCATGTGTTATCAAAGGGTGTAGGAAGATTGTTGAGCTAAAAATTGTAAATATTGGGTTGTGGGATGATGGAATTCTCCATAAAAGGGACCTTGGAACCTTAATGCACACTTAGTGTTTGATAAAATGCTCAAATGAGCTCGAACCATGATCACCTTCCTAATTTTGATTCAATTTATTATATTTCTACAATAGATTGAAGTTGCTAAGAATTATGGAACATTTAAAGTGTAAGGAAGCTCAAGTGAGGTATGTTGGCTAAACTCTTCTCTTAGAATTGAATCCCACAATATTCATGTAAATTATGTAAGTCCCGAATGATTCATTATGACATTGGCTATTCCGAGTAAGATTGGGTTGAAAGATATATGTTCAACAGGCATCCCAAATGCCTTATTCATGTTATGATACCAATTTAAGTCAAGTTCAAATGAAGGCTATTATGCCAAATTTTGTGAAATATCTCTATGTGCATTAGACTCTAAATTGCTCACACGTGTACTACACATTTTGATTTGAATTGTGTTTATTGTTGATGATGAGGATGATATTTGAAATTGATAATGTGAGCATGAAATACTGAATATGGTCAACATGCCAAGAATGATCTTATATTTATGGCCACTAGTGCCAATGAAATGAAAAGATGTGAAAGTATTATGCAATGCGATGATTGATATAAAAAGGATGATGTCTCAAATAAGACGGCCTAGCCGGTCGGGTCGTGATCAGACACCATGCCGCACACATGGTGGTGATTGTGATGGAAATTGTAATTAAGATTTGTGATTGTGGTCGATGTCCCTAATGGATAGCCTAGCCGGTCGGGTCATGATCAGACTCCATGTTAAAGACGGTGGTATTGATATTGAGAGAAATTATGGTTATTGTCTCTACTGAGATAGCCTAGCCGATCGGGTCATGATCGAACTCCGTGCTAAGAGTGAGGTGGTACTGGTTTTGTGAATAATGGTATTGTGAATAGTGGTATTGGTATGGTGAATAATGGTATTGGTATGGTGGACAATGGTATATCGATACTAAAAATCTCCCAATGTGAGATATGGAAATTAATTTGAACACTATCTTGATCCTAAATTGAGGTTTGATGTTAATTAAGGCTTTCATTGATATTATGATAATCTTATTTGTATTATTTATCATTCTATTGAGAGGGTGTTTAGTTATACATACTAATGCTATTCGACAGTACTAACGTCCCTTTTGTCGGGGGCGCTGCATCTTTCAATGGATGCAGGTGGTTCCACAGTAGGAGATATTGGTCAGTGATAGCAGTGCACCTTCTTCCCAGCTGACTTGGTGAGCCCCGCTTCATTCCGGGGTCATGAATCTTTTGTACTTTGTGTATTCTGTTTGAGGTATAGCCGGGGCCTTGTTGCCGGCATTATCATTGTACTCTTCTTTATCTATTGAGGCTCCGTAGACATAATGTGGGTTGTGTATTGGTGCTGGGGAAAGACAAACTATGTTATGTTATGGATGTATTACTTGTCCATTTGAGACTTTAAAAATGATGAAACTATTGGAAATGAATTGGTATTGTAGACATGAACACATTTTCGTCTAATTAATGATAATATGTATTATCTCTATTCATGGATGAGTTTGGGTAGAATGAAATCTAACAGGCTTACTCGGTCGGGTTCACTCGGTTGAGCGCCGGTCACGCTCCTTGGTTTTGGGGCGTGAAAAGGTGTACTGAATACTAGCTACTCAGGATGCGACCCATAAGAACCACGACTGCCCGAAGCATCATGTGCTACCTGAAGCGCTAACTGAAACGGCCTATGAGAATGGCATCTACCAAATGAACCTATGCCTCCAGATAAGGCACCACTGAAGCTACCAAAATAGCGAGGCCTCTTCTCAGATGTTGCCTATCTACCTTGACCACGAATCCTCTTGATCCGTCTATATATCTCTACGACTCGCTAGAAAGAAATATCATCCCTAGTCTCTTTGGACATTTGTAGTTTGATACCGAAAGTAAGGCCATGTATGAATCTCCTCACCCTCTCCCTCTAAGTAGGGATCAAGATAAGTTCATGCAGAGATACTTCCACAAATCTGGTCTCGTACTGGGTAACAGTCATGCTACCCTGCTATAGACGCTCAAACTGACTGCAGTACTCCTCTCTCAGATTAAAAGAAATGAACTTCTCCAAAAATAGTTGTGAGAATTGATCCCAGGTGAGTGGAGGTGAACCTGCTGGTCTGCCTCAAACATAGTCCTGCAACCATCTCTTGGTTGAGTCGGTCATCTGAAACACTGCGAAGTCGACTCTATTGGACTCCACAATACCCATGTTGCGCAACACCTCATGGCAACGGTCAAAATAATCTTGTGGGTCCTCAGAGGGTGTACCGCCGAAATGAATAAGAAAGAGCTTGGTGAACTTATTCAACCTCTTCAGCCCCTTAGAAGATATCGCGGGCCTCTCCTCGAATTGTGTATCAATAACGGGTTAAACTACTCCAACTACTGGAACCGCCGATTCTGATATATAGGAGCCATCTGCTCTGGAGTGTGAGTAGCGGGAGTCTGGCTCCTCCCCCAGCTTGAGAGACAGTTGGTGCCATAGGAAACACTCTGGCCTGGGCCACACTCTCAATAAGGCCCACTAAGCGGACTAGGGCTTCCTGAAGTACAGGAGTGACAATGAACTCCTCTAGGACCTGAGCCAGTCCAACTGGTGCAGTCTGAATAGGGATCTCCTCCTCCTGCTTGATCTGATGCTCTACAATAGGTGCTACTGCGCGTGCTCTAGGCTGAGCTCTGCCCCTGCCTCGGCCCCTACCTCGGCCCCGACCCCTACCCCTAATAGTGGATGCAACCTCTAGCTCCGACTTCTGCCCGGTTGTGAGTATCCTCACCATCTGCGAGAGAACAAGAATATAATGGTTCAAACTTCACTTATAGAATAAAGTCGCATGATAGAGAAAGAAAGAAGTGAATTTCCCTAAAGTTATATAGCCTCTAGAAGATAAGTATAGACGTCTCTGTACTGATCCTCTAGACTCTACTAAGACTGCTCATGATTCGTGAGACCTAGGCAACGTAGTGCTCTAATACCAACTTGTCACGACCCAAAATCCCAACCGTGATGGTGCCTAACATCCACCTGCTAGGCAAGACAACGTTAGCTAATTACTTTACTAGTTTTAATAATTTATAATAGAGTAATGATAATATATAACTGATCAACTCAAAACTGAACAAAATATTTGTATAAATAATGTGATACTAAAACTACTCCCAGAAATACAGAGTCATAAGTACATGAGCAACTAGGATACTATAAATACGATATAAAATAAAGTACAACTATTTGAAACTAGAAAAATAGTAAAACATGATTGAAGGGAACATCCGGGACTGCGAACGTTGAGAAGCTCTACATCAAGTCTCTTGTGGCAGTCAAATCCGAGCAATCTCTGCTACGCGCCGCTAGGACCAACACCGAGATTTGCACAAAAAGTGCAGAAGTATAGCATAAGTATAACCGACCCCATGTACTCCGTAAGTGTCGAGCCTAACCTCGACGAAGTAGTGATGAGGCTATAGCAAGACACTCATAATAAACCTATAACCTGTACGAATAATAATAACAGAATATAGGAATATGGATAAAGCAGAAAACTCATATAAACGGACTAGAAGGTCAACTACCAAAGGGCCCCCGAATAACATGATCTCAATTCTCATATCACAACACCGAGATAAAACTCTACAACTACAACACATCAACTCTGTTGCGGCGCTCGACCTGATCCCAACACTTAACACAATAACAGTTATGGCCTGCAACCAGATCCCAATATTTAACATGATAATTGATACGGCGTGCAACCCGATCCAAATATCATAGCATTATCTGTTGCGGCGCGCAACTTGTTCCAATTTTAAACTCATTAACATAGCAACTTAACACAACTAGTTACGTAATCTCAACACAAAAAAGAAATGAAAAGAGCGGAACATTAAGGAACTACCAGAACAAACGAAAAGAGCCAATACCTCGTAATCCCAAACTTTGGAAATTCATTAATACAAGAATAGCTAAATGGCTCGCATCAACGGAATAAGATAATGAAGTGCATCAAGTAATATGCGGATAATAAAAGCAAGTAAAACATGAAACAATGAAAAATATATAATTAATGCAAGTAGGAACATGTAGCAGGTAACCAGATATTGAGTGAGAAATGAACAAATCGAAACAAGTAACAATTAAATAACAAATAACAAGTAAATCATAGATAACAAGTAAGAACATGTGGCAATTAAAGCATGTAATAAGAGATAACATGGAATAAATGAAGACATGAAAGTAAATAGCCCAATCCTGCGTTCTTTAACCCCATGACGGCGCATATACACTCGTCACCTCGCATATACACCATTTCCCAACATAATTCACATAACAAGTAGACCAACAAGTCCTTATTCCATCAAGTCAAAATTAGACACGACACTTACCTCTTTGTGCAACCAACTCAACAATCAACCACGGCTTTTCCTTTTGAACAAGCATCCAAACCAACCAAATCTAGCCAAATATCGTTCAAACAATTCAAAATAAGCTTTAGAAATTACCCACGAATGAAAAAGGTTCAATCTCTAATGACATTAAAAAAGTCAACAAAAGTCAAACCCGGGCCTACTTGGTCAACATCCGAGATCCGGAACAAAACTTTGTTACTCATTTATCCTCGAGCTCGATTATATGATTTGTTTCAAAATCCGACCTCAATTTGAGGTCTAAATCTCAATTTTATAAAATTCCTAAATTCTACCTAAATCCCTAATTTTTACCATGAAATTTCTAGATTTGATGTTGAAAACTCATGAAAAGTAATTGGAAATTTAAATAAAGTGGATTAGAGTTGCTTACCAATAAATTTGGGAAGAAAAAGTTCTTCAAAAATCGCCTCTAGAGTGTTTAGGGTTGAGAAATGATGTAAAATGAGCTAAGTCTCTTTTTTCCACTCTTTTACCGAGCAGTAGGTATCGCATCTGCGAACTCTTGTTTGTACATGTGATGCACGCAAATGTGACACACTGATCCCAAATGTGATCAGTGCATCAAGCCCAGATAGTCGCAAATACAACTTTTAGTTTGCAAATGCGAACTTCCCCCATCGCAATTGTGCACCAAAACTTCACAAATGCGAAGCTCACTCCTAGGACACTGTGTCGCAAATATGACTTTGAGATCAGAAATGCAGTCTCAGCTTGGTTCGCAAATGCGAACTATTCTTCACAAAAGTGAAGTTCCAGCCCTCCAGTCCTACTTGCAAATGTGATCGTGTGACCACAAAAGCGAGGCTCACAATTGCGAGATCTGCAACAGACACCAACAACTAGAATTACACCAGCAGTTACAATATCATCCAAACTCATCCGCAACACACCTGAAACTCACCCCAGCCCTTTGGGCTCCAAACCAAACATGCACACAAGTGTAATAATATCCTACAAACTTGCTCGCTACCTTACATCATCAAAATAACATCAAATAACAAGAATCAATCATCAAAACTCATGATTTTCAACTTGAAAACTCATTTTCACAATTTTTCACATAATGTGCCGAAATGCGCTCGGGTCACTGCGGACCCCAACCAAAAGTGCGTACAAATCCTAAAACATCATACGAACCTACCAGAATCGTCAAAATATCGATATGAGGATGTTTACTAAGAATATTGACTGTGGTCAACTCAAGTGTCATTTTAAGCCTAAAATCATATTTTCTTCAAATATTTACGTAAAAACTATCCGAAAAATGACACAAACCATGCATGCAAATCAAGAAACATCAAATGAAGCTAATAAAGGTCTTGAAATACGAAAATAAAGTCTAATACTCAAAATGACCTATCGGGTCGTCACACTTTATGAAGGCATCTACAAGTTCTACAAAGAAACCTATTGAATTCTCAGGCAAAAGTAAATACCAAGTTAATGCTCCCATTGTGAGCTTTTCTCCAAACTTTTTGACCAACATCGAATCAATTTCCTATTTTCTTAAGTTGTTTTCTTTGATTCCAATAGTGTAGGTAGTGACACAATCTCGACGATCTGAAGTCCCATCATATTTGGCAAGCTCCGGTATCCTGAACTTCTTGGAAATAAGTAGGGGAACAGCCTTCAACTTTTAAGGTTTTTGAGAATAACTTTCTACATTTATATCTTTGAGCACGAGCGGAGCTCCCACTATCTGATCAATACGCTCGTTCTTCTCATTGATCTGTTTCAATAAAGTTTCATGCAAAGACAAGATAGAGCTTTGCAATTCTCAAGTACTAGTAGTATCGATACCTTACCTTGTATTACCAGTTCTCGTGCCTCCGGACCCTAGGTCTCCAATAAGTATGGAACTTATTAGTGCATCATTTGTTGTTCCTTGTAAGGCCCCGTAAAAAATTTTCCAAGGATTTGAGGTTTATGGTGCTAAGGCAGTCTAATATGTTTTGGAAGATTGTAGATGTATGGAGTTTTTGGGTTGTGGAATTCATTATGAAGTTGGTGGAAATTTTTTCATAACATGGCATTTCTGTGGTCCATTATGCGACCGCATAACTATTCCGTTGATTGCAGAACTGTCGTAGATTGAACCAGAAGAAACTTGATTTTAAAGGTGATTTCGCGGTTCAATAGGCAACCGCAAAACCATTTCACGGGCCGCACATCCGTCGCATAATCAACATGGAAATTTTGGAAGGGGATTCTGATGGTAGGTTAGAAACCCGGGCTTTAGTCATAGTTTGCACTCTAATTACTGTATTTTACTTGTGTTTGAGCTTAAATGTTAGTGTATTGAACTTATTATGTATTTTATACCTTGAACGAAGTGGTCCCGAGCTATTAAGATAATTTGAACAAGTTGGAGCTTTGAAGTCTGAGTAAAAACCCAAGAAATTAAGCTGGGATCACGTTCGGGGGTCGAGGACCAAGTCTGGATATCAAAAAGTGAGAAAACAAAAATTACTCTGAGAAAATTGCACTACCTCGTCGTGAGCCTCATAGCGCTAGTGCAAAATTCCTGCAAAGTGAATAAAATCAACTCTCTGAAGATCCTCACTAATGTGGCACATGGGGAGCCGCGCCGATGTATTTTCGCGGTCCAAGTGTCCCACTTCCGCTTGGAAAGGGTAGTTTCATCCGGGCCCATTCCTACATGGTATAAATACACCACACACACGATTTTTAGAGGACTTTTGACCTTGGAAGCTTTGGGAGAGCATTGGAGGCTATAAGACATAGGATTTCATCATCTTTCCATCAATTCAATACGGGAGTTTGGATTGTAACGTGAGATTGATGCTTTCTTATTCTTTAACTCTTTTTGTGATGACTTCCTCCATAATTATGGAGTAGTTTACCTTAGAGTTTGACATGATTTGTTGACTTAGTTATTGTTTATGGATTTTATTATTGTTTAATTGCTTGTTGACTTAGTCTAATTGTAATTTTATTCATTATCTTGTTTAATCGGAAGAGGAGCATAATAATGAATATTGTTGCAACGCATGCCTTAATTTATTTTGGTACTTATTTAAAGTAATCGAAAGAGCTTTGTGATCTACCTCTTAAATTAAAATTGAGAAATATTCTTCTCTTAGACCATTCTTACCAATAGATTCTTGCAAGTTTCACCGCACCTCACATTAGTTTATTTGAAAGATTTGGATTTAATCGAGAGAGGAGTCTGAATCGGAAGCATAAGCTAATCATCTATTGAATTCGTGAGAATCGATAGAACCTCAAGAGTAAAATATAACAGTATCATATCCAGAATAACAACCTTGCACCTATCATGTCAAAACCCTTATTCCTCACATTGATAAGAAATCAACTCTGCGAATCTCCAATTCTTTGCAGTCAATTGTCAATTGTTTTATTTTAGTAGTTAAACATAGTTCATAATCATTTAACTGAAGTGTTGATCCTCCTGAATAGCAATTAAACCAGAAATTACTGGAACATTGTTTAACTCCAATCGACGATAATTTAACTATACTATCTTTGGCTAGCGAGCATTAATTTTGTATTGTGTTTTGTGCTCGTCAGATTCTGCGGTCCAATGTACGACCGCAAAATCGATCTGTGGACCGCAGAATCATCGCAGATTTGATCAGACCAACCCAGTTTTGGAGGACCATTTCGCTGTCCACTTTGCGGACCGCATACCTATTTTGCGGTCCAATCTGCAATCGCAAACCGGGCTCTAAGATTGAAAATTTGGGAAATTTTACCTAACCTAATTCTAATAAAAAGACATATGGGGGTCGTTTTGAAGCAAAAATCTGATATTTTAGAGAGAGGGGAAGGGAGCTAGAAAGGGAAGGAGAAGCTCTAGCACTTCTACACTTCAATTGTTGATCAAGTCTTGGGAATTCAAGGGGAGGAGCTCTCAAGTCTTCTACTAAAGATGCAAGTCTTTGTCCCAAGCTCTTATGCAGTGACCTATCATGTATTTATGAGTAAGAATTTAGTGTTTTGGGTTTATGGAATAGTGATTGAAAGCCTAAGCCCTTAATTTCGAATTTAGGTGTATGTGAAAGAACTGGAAGTGTGATTCTTGAGTTGGGGGCATGTGAATGGGCATTAATGTGCCAATAAAGGTTTTTGGGTGTTGTAGGACTATTGTAGATTGATTATTTTCTTTGGAATGGGTTATGGGGTGGAGGAATTTCATTGTCAAACCTTGTAGTTGAATTCGCATGTTAAGTATTTGGCAAAATGTTTAAAAGACTTATATCATGAGATTTCCTTCTAACTATGATCAAAATTGACTATGTTAATGTAGATTGGATTGCTAAGAGTAAGAGGAACGTGTATTAATTCTAAGGAAAAGCTCACTCGAGGTATGCTGGCAAAACTCCTTATATATAGAATCAGAATCCATGAGTTCCTTGTAAATTCCAAAGGTGGTTTGTTCAAGCCCTATTCTTATTGTTCCAAATTGCCTCTAACAACTGATTTATCTGATTGTTAGTGTACTAAAGTTATGTTCCAATTGGCCTATCATATTACTCTCTTTCAGAAAAATGTTTGAACTATAGTTAATGTATCTAATACTTGTGACTTGAATTCATGTTTCAAATAATCGTTATGCCCTCTGGGAAGAAAATTCAATATGTTTAAGACTCTTATTACTCATGCATTTAAAGTCATAATTTCCAAATGTTTTTATGTTGATGATGACTTATGATAATCCTTGAAAGTGAAAGAATGAAATATGAAATTTAAAATGCGGTCATTGTGCCAAGAATGATGACTTACATGTGAGGCTAACAGTGCCCCTGAAATTAAAGAAAGTATGAAAGGCTATGAAACGTATGTAATTCTTTTATATGAAAAATATAATTGGGAGTATCGTTAGATCACCGAAGAAGGCCTATGTCATAAATATCAAAGACGAAACTACACGTGCCAGTGTAGGGGTTGATTGAGGGGTGAGTCCTCATTACATTATTATATAATTATTTCCCTTGATTGGGATCAGATGATAGCTAGCAAAGACGATGTCGATCCACACGATATTGTGGTGAGACGACTTAGCCGACCAGGCGGGTACCGGACGCCATGTCGCGCACATAGTATTATTGTGTTGTTATGTTAACCCTCATAGATTGGGGTGAGACGGCTTAGCCGATCGGGAGGGGATCAGACTCCATGCCACAGGCATAATGGTGTGTCGGTACCGAGGATCTCCCAACTTAAATTATTATTGCTTATTTGAAAGGTTTACTTTGATTTTAACTTGGCATTTAAATATTATTGATTTACTTACTGCTACTATGTTTCTTTCCATTGTATTGGTATTCCATTATATGAGAGGGTATTTATCTTTACATACTAGTACTATTTCATATGTACAAGCATTCCTTTTGCCGGGGGCGCTGCGTCGTTAATGGATGCAGGTGGTTCCCCAGTAGGTAGTAATGATCGTTGATAACATCATACCCTCTTCTCAGCTGATTTGGTGAGCCCTACTCTACATCGGGGCCTTGTGTCATTTTGTTTCCCTTGTATATTACTTTTAAGGTATAGCCGGTGCAGTGTCACCGGCACTTCCATATTCTACTCTTGTTCACTTAGAGGCTCGGTAAACATATTGTGTGTTGTATTTTGACTGGGGTAACAAACTAAAAATGTTGTAGTTGTTGGACATGTTTTCACTTTTAAACCATGAACTTGTAATATTTTGGAAATCGTAAATGAAGTTTTTATAAGTAATGAAACTGGTGTAGTGCATGTTATCCTCTAGTTCGTCTAACTCTTGGTATTCATCCTCACATTATATGGGTATGATTGGGTAGAAAACATCAAGTAGTCTTGCTTGACTGGAATATCTCGGTTGAGTGCCGGTCGCGCTTCCCAGAGTTGGGCCGTGACATTCCTCCACTCTTGGAGATATAGGTGAGCTTGTATTTATGTTCCTAATCAATGCCAATATTGCTGCACCGATCTGCTGGTTCCAATCGTGTTGCTGGGCTATGAATTCACCCAAGTTAGGTTGAACCCTTCCAACCAATTCGTTTGCATTTCTTTGTAGTGATGCTTTTTATGAATGTCGTGGTGAATTTGGCTGAGAATGGTGTGGACTTTATGATGGTGACCTACTTTGATCTCCAGCCATGATGCATCACCAACAACAAATAGAAAATCAACTAAAGGATCATAAAAGCTTTTGGAATAATTACATAATTGTTTGGGCCCATGGTGGGTGACAAATTGCTTAGACTATCAAACGAATTTTAGGTTAAACGGTATCCCTTCACATTAATTGGGGCAAAAGGAGTATTTCTTAGTGATTATGAATACGAATTTTAATAACATATGCACGCCGTTTTAAGTCTACGAACCTAGATTATTATGGATGGTTTGGATCATACTACAATTGCAGCTTGAGATTATTCCACATTCATGTTTGATGAAAAACTTATTTCAATGGACGAGAAACATTCAGCATAAACCAAAGGGTAAATAAAGAATTTATTTACACATGGTGCATGCACTAAATTTAAATTAATCTTACTCTACTAATAACAGATACAAGTTGAAATAAGTCAATAGAGTTTTTGCTATAAATTAAAAAATGGGTATCGGTAAGTTATTTCCAGCTAGCAGCCTCCTAGTTTTGCATTACATCTATAGTTTGGAAGAAAAAAAACAACTCCAGATCAATGATTGATATACATACATATGGTTTTGCAAAACAGCTGAAGTGTGAAGAAACGAACCCCATATCATTGCGATACATAAATATGGTTTTCCATTACAGCTGTAGCTTGAAGAAACGAACTCCAATCGTTGGTTGATACATAAATATGGCTTTGCATTAAAGCTGAAATTTGATTGATACATGAATATGGTTTTCAACTGATTGATACTATAGTTAGTCTATTAAAGAAATCATAGGGAGGTCAAGTTCTGTTTCTAAGTGACTTGCTGTTACAGCACATGTATAGTATATTTCTTTATTCAGTATTATGTACATTCGCAATATAATGGATTTTAATTTAAGTTGTATGTGTTTACCCAAAAAATCGGATAACATTAAATTTAGATATGGTTCTCTAAGGGTATGCGAGTTCCTTTGATACAAAATGACGATACAAGTATTTTTGCTATAAAATGGGAATGATGGACGGGAAGACTGAAATGAGTTAGAAAAACAAGCACAATGAAATCTTAATGTATCTTGGAGGACCTACCTCTATTGCAGTCTATCCCCCTTTTTATAGTAGAGAATCACTGCTTTATCTATAACAACATAATAAAATAATACATATAGTAGAGGACCCATGATGGTTTGTCTCTTCATTGATTCTCGCCAAGATTCTCTCCCTCGGTGCGGTTATAACGGCTCTTGTCTGCGAACTTGGCACTGGCTCGAGCTCGGTGTTAGATCGAACCTCCAGTCTTGGTTCGAGCTCGGTTCTGCCTTGGGGCATCGATATTCAGGACCTGTATCGATCGGTGTTGCCCCGTAGTCCGATTCAGACACGGGCTCGATAATGATATCGAGTTTTGCCGTTTATAGCTCGAAGCTCGACGTCCCTACTTCGGAATTCGTCCGAGCTTGTCATGTGGATACCCTTCGATTGAAACGTCATTGTCTCGACTGGTCTTTATGACTGAGAATCGGTTTTGACCGTACACAGATAGTCCTCTCATTTCTCGGAAAGGATGTGGCGAGGAACGATATGATTTCCCTGCGGCTCGATCAAATTTATGCTGACGTTTCTATCGAACCCGATCTTGACGTATATGATAGTTGTCCCATCGACTCGGTTTTACCGAAGCATTTAATGTGTGTCAGACGGTGGTCGCCACCGCTGATACCAAACCGTCATGCCTTAGTCTATAAATAGTCTTTCCATACAACCTTTACCACTTTTGCGCCTTCTCTTCTTTCAAACTTTCTTATTTATCCGTATCAATGGCGAAAACTTCCAAAACCGTACCTCAGAAGGAGAAAGCTTCTTCCTCACGGCCGTCTGATGATAAGGCGCCGGTGGAGCCGTTAGTTCATGACTATGTTCCTGGCCCGTGCACTTTGAAGACCGATTTTAAGGTGGAGAATCCTTCCTCCGTTCCGAGTCGATGTGAACACGTATCGATGTATACGTGCTCTATAACGGAGGATCACCTCGAGGCCGTCCAAAAAGACTGCAACTGGGGTTCCGAGGTCGTGTTGCAAATTCCATCTTCCGATGAGAGTGTTACCACTTACGTGGAGGGGTTTTTAAGTGTTTATACTTATCCCTTCACAATGGGACCCGTCGACCCGGTGATTATTGATTTTTGCAAAAGGTATCAAGTCACCCTTGGCCAAATTCATCCCTCTCTATGGCGTATAGTGATCTTGTTGCGTTTCTTCTCTATAAAAGCCGGGGGGTTGGATTTTTCTCTGAACCACCTCATACGACTGTATCTGCCTCAGATCTTTCGAGGACTAATCAGACTTCATCGTCGGGCATCGAAGGCTTTGATGTCGAGCATCGATGAAGACAAGGATCGGGGTTGGATGGGTCGTTATATTCGAGTGAGGACCCGTGATCTCATTGCGGAGGAGAAGATTCCGTTCCCTGAAGAATGGAATTTTGACCGTAAGTGATTTTTGCTCACTTTTCATGTCCTTTTTCCGATTTTTCCTGATGTCCTTCCCTGATGTTCAGCTGCCCCTTGGATGCCACAAGCGGTGCCTGACCTCCAAGACTGGGTTCGGAAGTTAGCCTCGACCTCCTCTTACGCCGAGCGCGCTTGGCGTGATTTGGCAAAAGGCAGATGGGAGGCCAAGAACCATGGTGAGGTTTGCTTCTTATTTCCTTCGAAGTATTCTTTGCGTTCTATTCGTTACCGATTTTCTTTTGTGCAGGCGTAACCAGGGATGCCGCTTTGAGGCCTTCGAGCGGTAAAGAAGGAAACAAGTCCCAAGTCCCAAGTCCCAAAACAGGGGGAAGATAAGAAGAGAAGAGCTTCCTCTCGGTTAGAGGACCCCAAGCCCAAAACTCGAAGGGTGAACAGAAAAGTAATTGCCCTTTTGATTGACTCGGTCCAACGACTGAGAGAAGAAGAAGAAGAAGAAGAAGAAAATAGCTCATCAGCTTTGGTAGTCCGATCTACGGAGGCCATCGAGGTTGCCAGATCTCCCGAGATGATGGCGGTTGTGACTGCCGGGGTTGTTTCCGAAGACCTGAGTCTCGACCGGGGTACTCCGAGTGATTTGCTCGGGGCTATGACAATGGGTCATTCGCCTTCTCTTCCATCTTTTTCTGAGGAGGCGTTGAAGGAAGCTGGAGAGTTGAAGGCTCCCGATATCGGCGAAGGCTCTGGTGCAGGGGATCCTTTTAGGGATTGTTTTACTGGAGTCGACGATGGTTCCGATATTGGTGACGCTTCTCTTTTATTAGAGGAGGCTCAACATTTCGTTACTCGGGTAATGATTTTTCCATACTTGGTATCTTTGTTCTTTTCCGTACTTGACTCGTGTTTCTTACTGTGCAGGCCATTAGTAGGTTTCGAGTCGATCTTAGCCAGTATAAGGCAGAGCTCCGGAAGGTCTCAGGTGAGAGAGATGCCCTGCGGCTTCTTTGCAGCCAAAAGGACGAGGCTATAAAGGACCTCCAAGCGGATTTGGCTAAGGTCTGTGAAGGGGTCGAGCTCGATAAGCAGGTGAGCCTCGTTTTGTTAAAGTATGGGTCTGACTCAACCGTGGAAGTTAACCCTTCGTTGTCTCAGTTGCAGCAAAATATCGAAAAGATCGGGTTACTTCGAGAAGAAGTCGATCAAATCCGAGTTGAATGCAATTGGTGGAAGGAGACCCGCGACCGCCTGACAGCGGAAAAAGAAACCATCTTAACAAAATTATTATCGGCCGATGTTCAACTTCGAAGTGCCAAGCAAAAGGGGTCGGTTCAAGCTAAGAAGATCGAGGAGCTTGAAACACGACTTGCTGAGGCTAAGGCAGAGGTTGAGTCATCGAAAGTCTTGGCGGATAAGTCCATTGCTGTATATCGGGCTGATGTTGAGGCAGCTCAGATGGAGGCCTGGGAAGCGGCGAAAACCGCCGATACTCGAGCTCATTGGGTTGCCGAACTTTCCAAGTGTAGGTCTTAGAGGGAGACCCTCGAGGAGATACACGCTCGAGGTTTCGACCTTACCGAAGATGTAAAAAAGGCAAAAGAGCTCGAAGCTGAAGCTGAAGCCTTGGCTTCTGATGATGATGATGATGATGATGATGGTAGCAAAAGCGGATCCGAGGATGGGGAAGAGCTCGACCAGGAAGCTTAATTTCTAATTCTTCATGTTTGCAATTTAATCATGTAGGCAATTTTTGTATATATATGTATAACGAGGTCGACTTGTTTTTGTTTTGTGAAGACTTTTAATCGAATGTTGACCTTGTAGTCTCTCTGATCGATCAGATGTAGCCCCTGGGTTTGCTTGTTGGGTCGATGATTCAAACTTTGAAGGAACATAATCCGTAGGTGTAATGTACTGGTTGAGTTAATGTAAACTCAGAGTAAAAGTAGCTTATTAGCCGTTGAGTGAATGTTTTGAACTTGAAATATTATAGCCCGTAGGCGTAATGGTCGAGTGAGTGCTTGCTCGAACTTGGAATAATAGTAGCCCGTAGGCTTAATAGTCGAGTGAATGTTTCGAACTCGAGATAATGTGGCCCGTAGGCTTAATGGTCGAGTGAGTGTTTGCTCGAACTCGAAATAAAGGTAGCCTGTAGGCTTAGTCGTCGAGTGAATGTTTCGAACTCGGAATGTCGTAGCCCGTAGGCGTAATGGTCGAGTGAATGTTTCGAACTCGAGATAATGTAAGTAGCCCGTAGGCTTAATGGTCGAGTGAGTGCTTGCTCGAACTCGGAATAACAGTAGCCCATAGGCTTAATAGTCGTCGAGTAAATATTTCGAACTCAGAATGTCGTAGCCCGTAGGCGTAATGGTCGAGTGAATGTTTCAAACTCGAGATAATGTGGCCCGTAGGCGCAATGGTCGAGTGAGTGTTTGCTCGAACTCGAAATAAAGGTAGCCCGTAGGCTTAGTCGAGTGAATGATTCGAACTCGAAGTAATGTAAGTAGCCCGTAGGCTTAATATTCGAGTGATTATTTCAAACTCGGAATGAAAGTAGCCCGTAGGCTTAATTCTGGTTTCACAATAAATCTCAAGTCATTGCACATGTGTTTATGTTTGGGCCAATCTATATGAGCATGGTTCAATTTGACCATTTGTCTCTTATAATTTTTCCTATTGGAACCCTATTGTTTGTGAGATGACTTTCTTGCATCTGAACTCGATGTATTTGAGGGCCCTGATGCCCCCCTGGTGTTCGAGTTCAGTTGGAAAGAGGCCTCGGATATTGTCAGAAGTGCAGCACAATCGATGGTTGCCTCATTAAAAACCTTGCCGAAAAACCCATTTGGGAGAAAACCGGTCTAAGGGAAAAAGAGTGCAACACGTGCTTTTAAGCGAAAGATCTTCTTCAGCTCTTGTTCGGACTTCTGCATGGGTCAGTTAGATGAATATGGATAGGTCGTACCTTAGCAGTAGTACCGTTTTAAATGTGATACATTTCAACTGCTTGATAGCTGTTTGTCGTTTATGATGCCGAGCATGTATGATCCTTTTCCAACGTTCTCGAGCACCTGGTATGGTTCTTCCCAATTTGGTCCTAATTTTTCTTCGTTTGGATTCCGAGTATTGATGGTGACTTTTCTTAACAATAAGTCCCCGGGCTTGAAATGGCGAAGTTTAGTTCTTCGATTATAATACCTTTCGATTCGTTGCTTTTGGGCGGCCAATCGGATGAGGGCAGCTTCTCGTCCTTCGTCCGATAATTCAAGGCTGGTGTTCATAGCCTCGTTATTTGATTCTTCTGTCATGAATTGAAATCTGGGACTAGGTTCACCGACTTCGACTGGTATTAATACTTCAGAACCATATACTAAAGAGAATAGGGTCGCCCCCGTACTGGATTTTGACGTTGTTCGGTATGCCCAAAGGACTTCGGGCAGGATTTCTCTCAATTTTTCCTTCGCGTCGTTCAATCTCTTCTTCAGGTTTTGAAGAATAGTCTTGTTCGTTAATTCGGCCTGACCGTTCCCACTGGGGTGGTATGGTGTTGATGTCCTCAATGGCACAAAATATTAGTAAATTTTGTTGGTCATTCAACTTTGTGTTTATAACACAAAAGTCACTTTTTTATTTTTATCACATAATTCAACTTTGAGTTGTACACAAAAATAACTTTTCTATTTTTTGTCACATAAAGGCCATCCAACTCTGGCAAAGTTAATTAAAAATTAAATATCACATAATTTTAACATTCTATACCGGAAATATGACCTGACACTCCAAAATAGTAATTTAGCTTAGTAAAATGTATTAAATATAGTAGATTAATTTTAGAGACCTCCCTTATGTTTCTCTTTGTAATATTACTCTCCCTTGTGGTTTATAAAATTAAGTTTATCTTCATATTTTGATTTCTTTATAATAACTCGAAGCCATTGAGAACATATTGAGCTCGTAAATTTTGTGTTTGTCATTGAATTATTTGATGCTTTAAAAGTGACTCTTCTGCTAATTCAAAAAGATATTTTTGTAAAATTCATTAAATAAAAGAGTATAAATTAATAAGGGAAAATAGTCAAAACATATTAGTTACATTAATAATAATGAGTTAACAAAATTATTACAAAGTAATCAAAATAAGAAAAGTAAATATAATATTCGTAAATCACACCTGAGATTAGCGAAATTTGGATGTTTCTAAAATTATCTCAACTATAACTAACTTATTTTGGGAGTGTTATGTCATATTTTCAGTATAAACTATAAAACTCAGGTTATATTTACTTTTTAGTTGCCTTGGCGAAAAGGTGAATGACTTTTATGTGACAAAAAATAAAAAAATAACTTTTGTATTACAAATTCAAAGTTAAATAATTTTTATATGATGAAAAATAAAAATAAAAACTTATTGTGTTATAAAATCAAAATTCAATAACCACGGGTGAAATTTACTCCACAAAATATCTAGGGTGCATGATTCGGGTGGGACACCGGAAGAAGCACATTTTGTTTGTATACTTTCCAAGCATTATTTCAAACTTTCACATTCAAACCCAACACATCGGGGTTCCTGAAAGCTCCGCCTTCTCTCTAAAACTAAGAGAGAGAAAGCAACCACACACGAATCAAACTAAACAACTTCACCCAGAAATGGAAGAATCAAACGACAGTAATGAACGAAGAAGAAACATATGAACTACTACGAAGTAGAAACAAAAAAAATGATACAATCGGGAAAGATAGTTTCAAGGAGAAACTAATCTCCTTCAAAACACATCGACATCTCAACTTCAATTGCAGGTCCTTCAGCAACATCTCTCTTGAAGACGAAAACACAAACCCAGAAAATCACCCAAATTTCATCCCCATCACAGCACAAGACAAAGAAAGACTTTACCAGCAATGGAAATAATTTATCATCATCAAGCTGCTTGGGAAAAGATTAGGATACACCTAACTAAGGGAAAAGATTCATCGATTATGGAGATCGTCGGAAGCCCTAAATTTGATAGATTTGGGCAACGACTTTTATCTAATCAAATTTATCTCACAAGACAATTACAATAAAGCATTACAACAAGGGCCATGGTTAATTGGATCACAATATCTATCTATACGATAATGGGAACCAAATTTCAATCCATATGAAGCAACACCACTCACTGCAACAATATGGATAAGACTACAAGACCTAATAACTGAATTTTATGACATATTCATCCTTACAAGGATTGGGCAAATACTTGGGACACTCCTCAAAATAGACAACTGTACGGCTCAAGCTAATAGAGGGCGATATGCAAGACTATGTATCCTAGCACCAATAGGCAAAACATTACCAACATCACTGCTATTGGGAACCCATCTACAACAAATCCACTACGAAGACACAAATCCGCTATGTACTGATATTTGGGACACAAATACAACCAATGCACAGCTAAGGGAGGATCACACATAAATACACAAAAAATGGTGACAGCCAAAAACAAGACTCAGTAAGCAACAGACCTTGGAAAACAGTAGTTTATCCAAAACGAAAAGGCAAAGAGCATGCCAGTCCCCAACAACCAATAACACAATTTCAGACGTCAACACCAAGGCAGGCAACACAACTGATGGGAAGAGAGGCTTATCAATGAGCTGCGACCCTACAAATACCACCAAAAACTGCGAAGAAGAGATCTCTATGCCAACCCAAAATAGACGATGTCACTCCAATGGATTTGACTATTCATCAATCAATCAAACACTGCCTCCAAAAATCCACTCCAGTATCCAAACCACCTAGTCACACATCCACCTCCTCGGAAAAATCTAGCCACGGCACCTAAATCAGCCAAACAACATGGTTCCTTCCACTCCACATATTAGACAACAAATCTCCAGTGAGAATAAAAAGGACACGACTACATCCGAAGTGGCGAAGGTTTTCCCACCAATACAACGTGGAAAAAAACCCACAAGCCCACTAAACACATCATCCATAAACATACACAACCCTTTTGCAGTCTTATCAGAGACATTGCAACCTGACACTAGCCTACACCATACCTACGACACCACCAAATTAGGTAATAATTACCTGCATACCTACTCCCCCCCCAACAGCCACTCCACCTCTGCCCCCCTAAATTCCAAAAATAACCTTTCTAACAAACAACCCAAAAATAACCCAACTATTTTTCCCACAACATCTAAAATAAATATGCCAAAGCAGTCCAAAAAGGACCTTACCAAAAATAAATCCCAAAAAAGCCCCATGGCTATTACTACACCACTTGAAGTAATAAAAACACAAATACCTATTATGGAAACCACTCTCATACCAAAAAATCTACCGAACGCAGAACGAAAAGTCTCAAATATATCCAAATCAGATATATCCCACAATAGGAACAAACACCCCTACAAAATACTACCACAACCCCTACTCGAGTACAAATCATTTCGCAGATCAGTGCATTAATGTACATCTGAGCGACGATACACAAAATCCAGCTCCTGGAGAAATGGATCCAGAGCACTCCCTGCTGGAAAGTCACATCCTAACCTCCATTGTAATGATACCCCTCTACAAAACCTACCTCCATACTATTGCCCCAACTCCTTTATACTCACCCTGCCTTAAACTCCATTACCTCACAACCTAAACAATAATTTTCACAACCATCAGACCTCAAACATGCCTCGATCACCGCTGAGAAACACTATCTACCGGAACCATGGCGAACCAAGCAGAAGAGCCATGGGCAACAATACTCGTTACCAACAACCACCCTTCCCAACTCACCACCTACGAAGAACAATGGACACCCAAATCCACTCAGCGACCCAAACTTTCTACCTCCAAGCACTGTTTGCTCCGATGGGGTTCACCTATCCCTTAAACGGGTACTAAAACCCCTATCAGTTCCATTTGTCGTACGAGAACAACCTACATTTGAACCACCAACAGTACTACAGTCACACGCAACATGCACCACCTCCACAGCTACAGGAAGGGCCACCACCAATGCAGACACAAGCACCATTCCCACGTCACTGGAACTACGAATACATGGTACAACAAGTAACCCTATTGATGGAGAACACAGCAACATTGTCGCATTATGTATCACAAGGACTGCATTCCAACATGAGGATGCAACACGCGCATCAACTATTGCAAGTTCAAGAAATAATTTCTCTCGAACTAAGCAACCGGATTTTAGACATGCAAGCAACAACCATGACTCAACAAGCAACGAAGACACCAACGTGCTGGAGTACACCCCCACCACCCAACTCATGGAGCTCATCACCAACTATGGCTCCCTAGCAAGATTCGCCAGCTCCCCAAGAAGAAGAACAGGTTGTACCACTCTTACCATAGTTCCTTCTCGAAGAGCTATAGCGCTTGGACTCCCCCCACCACCACCAGGGACATCGTATACATGCCAATTGCAGGCAAGCATCCTCGATCAAGTTCTCCAGAACATCTCAACAACGGAGCCCCTGACACCCACCAAGCCTCAAAACTCAAAAAGAAACTTTTTCGTCAATGTGCCACCTTTGGCAATGAAAATGGCCATAAACATGAGGATCTACCCTGTGAATCCACTGCCTTACTCCATTGTGATGGTCCCAACTATGAGGGAGCATGCCCCCCTTTAAGAAGACTTCAACTACCAACGACTGTCTCTTGCTCTGACCCCCACGAGGGCCTATCAAGGGAAATCAACCCAAACCACCCCTCTAATGAAGATACTGTTATGGAACTGTAGGGGAGCTAATGGGGTAGTTTTCAGGAGGAACCTCAGAGCAGTCCTATCATGGAACAACCACCCCACTATGGTCTGTCTCACTGAAACAAAAATGAAGGAAGCAACACATGAGGCTCTAATAGTGGAATTAGGTTTTACCAACATGCTACACATGGATGCCATTGGTTACTCAGGAGGAATGATCATGCTGTGGAGGGAATATGAAGTTGCACAGTGGACCCCATCGCCCTCACAAACCAGGAAATACATGCAAATGTTCAGGTAAGTTCCTCAAGTCAGTCCTGGATTCTAGTTTTAGTAATAGAAAAATGCTATGGGGCAATCTAGAGCATATCTCGGCATCCCATGCAAAACCCTGGATCATTTGTGGGGATTTTAATAAAATTATATCCGCCATAGATAAATTTGGGAGAAACCCTATTAATAATAATCGAGCCAAAGCGCTACTAGATTGCCTCCATAATATCAACATGGTTGACCTAGGCTTCACCGGATCACGATTTACATGGTCAAACCTAAGAAGCACTAGGAAAAATCTAATTCTAGAAAGATTAGACCGCTTCTATGCAAATCCCTCGTGGCTTAGTATGCACCCCGACTCCACGATCAATCATCTTCCTAGAACCCATTCCGACCATTGCCCTCTCTTATTAAGTCTCTCAAAAACAGCTAGGCCCAAGAATTTATTTAGGCTGAAAACCATGTGGTTCAGCCATCCTGACTTCACTAACATCGTCAATCATCACTGGCATCAGTATTTCTTATACCATTGCGCACTTATTAATTTTACCAAACACGTCAAGGAGTGGAATAATACTACTTTTGGCAATATTTTCCAAACAAAAAAGTGCTACTTGCCAGACTAGCGGACCTCGAAAAAATAGACCCCACCACAAAATCTTTCTTCCACCGAAACCTAGAAAATAATCTACGCGACCAATACAATATTATTTTAAAAAATGAAGAAGATTTTTGGAAACTTAAATCTCGTGTTCTCTGGCTAAATGAGGGTGACGCTAACACTAAATTCATCCACACTTCTACTATCCAACGAAGAAGAAGAAATAGAATTCTAGGCTTAAATGACTCCGTAGGTAACTGGACCTACGATCACAATGAAATCACTACCATTAACTTAAAACACTACAATGATATTTATTCAACTGAGCTTACTTCCAACACTAATGAAACACACGATTACTATGAATATGCTCTATCACAACAATATAAGACACACCTATCCAGACCCATTACTGAAATAGAAGTAAACCAAGCAATTAGATCCTTCAAACCTCTTAAAGCACCTGAACCAGATGGGCTTCATCCAATTTTCTTTCAAAGGCACTGGAATGCCACTAAAAGTGTCGTCCTGCAAACCTGCAAAGATGCTTTTGACAAAGCCACCATACCAGGTGATCTAAATACCACCTTTATCACACTTATCCCAAAAGTCAAGAACCCTAAGCACATTTCTCAATATAGGCCTATAAGTATTTGCAACACCGTCTATAAAACCTTTACAAAAATAATTGTGAATAGGATACGCCCTTTCCTCAAACACCTAATTAGTCCCAATCAATGCAGCTTCCTGCCAGGTAGAAGGGCTGTCGATAATGCCATCATAGTGCAAGAAGCAATCCACTCTTTCAAACGCCTGGCAGGCCGTTCGGGCAACATGATGCTCAAGCTAGACCTAAAAAAAGCTTTTGACAGGCTTGAATGGTCTTTCATCCGCAAATCCCTCCATAACTTAGGATTCCCTTCTAAGCTTATCAACCAAATTGTATCTCATCCTCTACCATCTCCATCATGATTAATGGAAAACTAACAAAATTTTTTGAACCTTCGAGAGTTATACGCCAAGGAGATCCCTTCTCCCCATACATCTTCATCATTTGTATGCAGGCTCTATCTCACCAAATTGACCAAGCAACAGCCAATGGAGACTGGACGCCAGTTAAGATCAGTAGATCTGGACAACCAGTCTCGTACCTTCTTTTTGCAAACGACCCTATATTATTCTCACGAGCTGACCTTCATAACGCTAACACAATTATTAATATATTCAACAATCTCCACTGCCAGTCGGGACAAAAAATCAACTTCTCCAAATCCAAAGTATTCTTCTCGAAAAATGTATCCGCTAACACTCAATATTTTTTTTGGTAGAGCACTAAACATTTGTAAATCCAATAATTTTGAAAAATACCTTGGTTTCCACCTAACAAATAACTTTTCAAAAGGCAAGGATTACCAATTCATAATCGATAAAATGAAAAATAAACTTTTCGGTTGGAAAGCAAAAACTCTCAACATGAAAGGTAGAACTACTCGGATACATTCAGTACTAGCCACTATTCCTAACTACTCCATGCAAAATAATCTATTACCAACATCCACTAGAATTCACATTGATCGTATCCAAAGAAATTTTCTGTGGGGCTCAACCCCGGAAAAAATAAAAATCTACCTTGTAAGCCGGGAGACTGTCACCACTCCCAAAACACTAGGAGGACTGGGTCTATATAAAACTGTTGATCAACATTACGCTATGCTAGCAGGGTTACTCTAGCGATTCCACAAGAGTGCAAATTCCTTATGGGCCAAAATACTTCACGCAAAATATGTTCAGCATAGACAAACAGAACATACCAGGCCAAACCAATTGATTCATACATATGGAAAAGTATGACAAAAGCGAGTGGCCTCTTCCAAACAGGGCTCTCCTGGAACATATGGGATGGCTCAACCATCAACCTCTGAAACGACAACTGGCTCCCAAACAACAGTTGCATGTGCGATCCAGGGTCCCCTACAACACATGGAGGAACAACTATTTGTATCCTCAATCATCTCAAACCACTCGTGGTTTCTAGTAAGATTATATTTATCCCTACATCCTACCACTGTTTAATTAATAAACAACACTATCATCCCATTCTCCACCAACAAGCCCGGCCAATCTTACTGGAACCAAACTATCCTTGGCAATTTTACTACAAAATCAGTATATATGCTATAACTCCACATCACCAACCAACTGCCATCACCCACGCATATCACTTGCTCTAGGATTTGGCACTTCAAATACTTGAACAAACACAAATTCTTCTTGTGGCTACTTCTGCATTACAAACTCCCTAGTAGAGAATTCTTGTACCAGAGAAAAATAATTCAATCACACTTCTGTCAATTCTGCCCAAATAATGTAGAAGACATAAACCACATATTCTTTAGATATAAGAGTGGGTTGCTCTATTGGTGAGCACCCTCCACTTCCAACCAAGAGGTTGTGAGTTCGAGTCACCCCAAGAGCAAGGTGAGAAGTTCTTGGAGGGAGTGAGCCGAGGGTCTATCGAAAATAGCCTTTCTACCTCAGGGTAGAGGTAAGGTTTACGTACACACTACCCTCCCCAGACCCCACTAGTGGGATTATACTGGGTTGTTGTTCTTGTTCTTCAGATACAAGCATTCATGACATTTATGGCCTTTATTCAACTTACGCCTACCCCAACCTTACAACATTGCCAACTGGATAAAGGAGCACTCTTCAAAAAATAATACCATCCAAATACCAAATGCCTCATTCAAAGCACCATACTACACCGTAATACCATTCATCCACTGAAATATTTGGATTAATAGAAATTCAAATCTCTTTAACAAAACCTCAGTCCCTACGTGCAACAAAAAAATCATACTTCAAGTAGTAGAATACCTCTCACTCATACAGACAACAACATCCCCACAACCAAGCCTGCAAATCACAGTAAGATGGTTACCACCACCAACTAGCCAATATAAGCTCAACGTTGATGGTGCTTATGATCCAACCCACCAAACCGGTGGTACTGGGGAAATAATTAGAGACCACATCGGCATATGGATAGTGGGCTTTGCGCAAAAAGCGAATGCAAATTCTGCAATACATGCAGAGCTGCTAGCAGTACTTGCTGGATTGGAACTATCTTTCAAAAAGAATATCTTCCCAATTATAGTGAAAACAGATTCACAGGTATTATGTAATTTATTTAAGACTGAACAAACGCGATTCTCACATCTCCTTAATGATTGTAGTTTCTTCTTGATGTTGTTGGATCAGAGTCTATAAACCACATTTACAGAGAAGGTAACTCTTTGGTTGACGCTCTAGCAAAGTATGGACGCACCATGCAATCAACAACGATGAAGGAAGACAACATAATCTACTGGGAAACTCCATCGGCCTTTTGTTTTACATGCTTTCAATAAAGATAGATTGGGGACACTCGCTATGCTATCTATCCCTATGTTATGTAATAACAATAATTAGGCCTTTTTAGTGCTTTTATAATATAAGGGGGTCCACATACACCAGTTTCTTGAATATTCTATACCTTAAATCTAATGATCATTTGGATCCTCAAAGTTGTTAATTTAATCCACTACTTTTTCTCTTTTCGTTCCTTTTCCATTTGTATTCCTTTGAGTTTTCTGATTTTGATAACAATATTTGCTTGAATATTCTATACCTTAAAACATTATTTCATACATAATGTTTATATTAAAGTCAATTAATTTGCTTTTAAAATTGATATTAATAATTTTTAGAAAAGTAAGCAGATAATATTAAACAATAATAATATTTTACGAGTAATTGGTTTAACATTCATTTCTATGGTTATGGTTTAATATTGATATTGTTTTTCTTCCCTTGATAATAAATCCTTCTTATTTAGTTTGATCATGATTAAACGAGATACAAGATGGTATAAAAACAGAACATACACACACACACATATATATATATGCATGTTTAATTTAACAGTAGGGTGAGAGTCAATCTTTTCTCTTTTGAACATGTTTGGTCTGTCATGCCCCTGAGCTAAAAAGCCTAAAATAATCTTTTTGCTCATTTCCCTATTCTTCCCTCACTTCGGAGGCTCAAAGCCTCAAAACGCACGGGTGTTGATCGTTACTTCCAGTTCATAATTTATACTTTATAAAATAAACTATTCATATATATCTTGCTTTACTATACCAAGTTCCATCTTCCAGCAAAAAAAAGAAAAGAAAAAAAGAATCATAAATCGCTACAATACAATAAATAAATTATTAGCACTTAATATAATTAACAATCTATACTATAAAAGTGAATTAACAAAAACAATTAAACTACTATATTAGAAATATCCCTTTTGGTTTGTCATTTTACTTCTCTCCACTCCTAGCTAGCTGTAAATCGTCGTCTAGCTAGTAGATGCACCACTTGAGATATCTAATTTCTTATTTCGTTTCGTCAATTTATACATCCTCACTATGCTATTCTTCTCTATATATACTATTCTTAGTCGACAACCCGGCCATCAGATTATGTTATATTTAATTCCAAGTGACAATCGAAAAGGAGAAAAAAGCAGTTTGTATAATGCAAAAGGGCATACTTTTTGGGTTAAGTCAATATCATGGCCTTATAAATGGGAATTTAATCCATGTTGTCACCTAAATTGCTGCAAAACTCTTTATAAATAAATGAATAATTGTCCCTTCTTTCGTCCTGTGGGGTCTTTGTACGTAGTTTCCAGTAACAAGAAAACAAGTTTCTTTATTTTGATTGAATGTAAATATAAGTTTAATTTTTACACCGTATAATTATACGTAAAATGTGTAAATAATTATACGTAACTCGTTTACATATAAGTGTTTAACTGGAATTAGTAACGTACAAGATAAGAAAACTTAATTTCTATAACATGTTAGATTATATCCGTATAAAAAAGTTAAATCCATAATTGAATACATCATGCATTACATCAGTAGTGCTTGTTCATAGAAAGTTTTCTGAAAACGATACTTACATTAAGAAAAGAAAAAAGAAGGTAATGATGTTTGCTTGGTAGATTTTTTCAGAACTTCTTTTGGGATTAAAACAACTTTGAGACACTTTTCTAAAACTTATTTTTTTGAAAACAAATCACAACTTTCTTAGAACTATCCAAACATTTTTAGTTTAAAAGTTTCTTTCAGTAAATTTTTCAAAAAAAAAAAAAAAAAGCAGAAAAGCTTTACCAAGAGCTTTTCCAGAAGATTGTGCAAATGCAGTTTAGGGCGAAACAAATATGTGTACTAGGTTTCAAAGGAGCTCCTATATTTAGTACCGTGCATACTGTGTACGGTCAAAATCGATTCTCAGTCATAAAGACCGGTCGAGACAATGACGTTTCAATCGAAGGGTATCCACATGACAAGCTCGGACGAATTCCGAAGTAGGGACGTCGAGCTTCGAGCTATAAACGGTAAAACTCGATATCATTATCGAGCCCGTGTTCGAATCGGACTACGGGGCAACACCGATCGATACAGACCCCGAATATCGATGCCCCAAGGCAGAATCGAGCTCGAACCAAGACTGTGGGTTCGATCTAACACCGAGCTCGAGCCAGTGCCAGGCTCGCAGACAAGAGCCGTTACAACCGCACCGAGGGAGAGAAACCGCACCGAGGGAGAGAATCTTGGCGAGAATCAAGGAAGAGACAAACCATCATGGGTCCTCCACTATATGTATTATTTTATTATGTTGTTATAGATAAAGCAGTGATCCTCTACTATAAAAAGGGGAATAGACTGCAATAGAGGCAGGTCCTCCAAGATACATTAAGATTTCATTGTGCTTGTTTTTCTAACTCATTTCAATCTTCCCGTCCATCATTCCCATTTTATAGCAAAAATACCTATATCGTCATTTTGTATCAAAGGAATTCGCATACCCTTAGAACCATATCTAAATTTAACGTTATCCGATTTTTTGGGTAAACAGTTTGGCGCCCACCGTGGGGCTAAGGGTAATAGTGATTGTTTGATATAAATCTACAACACACTCCAACTTACAACTTCAAAATGGCTCTACCTATCGACCTCGAAGCCGGCCTTCAAGATGAAACCAACAACTTGGCGCCCGGGGCCGGAAGGCTACCTGACGACGGCAACGAGGCTCGAATCGAAGAACCCAAAATTCGAGCCGAAGTACCATTGGATATCAATTCACAAATAGCTCTAGAAGCGAATCAGCGTTCTGAACCGGAAAGAAGCGTGCAGGGCGGTGCTCGACCCATAGCCCGAGACACCTACAGCACGGGGGAAATCGGGGCCAACTTGCATATGATTTTCGAAATGTTACAAGCCCAACAAACAGCGATAGCTCAGTTGCAGAGCCGAACTCATATGCAAAGCGGACCGAACTCCAATCCGCTTCTTCGAGAAGTCACCCCCAGAACGGAGCCCGCCGTAGTGAAATCAAACGAGCAGGAATCGGGGACCGCTCCTGAAATTGCTAAATTGCTCGAGGAACTCACAAAATGAGTCAAAGCCAACGACAAAAAAGTGGAAACGTATAAAAGCCTTTTCCCTCGAGCGCGGCCCCAAAACCAATCCCCAAAAAATTCCATATGCCCGAAATTCCCAAATATAACGGTACGACCGATCCTAACGAACACGTCACCTCCTACACATGTGCCATCAAAGGAAATGATTTGGAGGATGATGAGATCGAATCCGTGTTGTTGAAAAAGTTCGGAGAGACCCTCACAAAGGGAGCAATGGTCTGGTATCACAACTTACCACCAAATTCCATTGATTCTTTTGCCATGTTGGCAGATTCGTTCGTAAAAGCACATGCTGGTGCCATAAAGGTTGCAACAAGGAACTCAGATCTCTTCAAAGTAAAACAAAGGGGTAACGAAATACTGAGGGAATTCGTATCCCGATTTCAAATGGAACGTATGGACTTGCCACCGGTCACAGACGATTGGGTCGTACAAGCTTTCACCCAAGGACTGAACGGGCTAAGTTCGACAGCATCACGTCGGTTGAAATAAAATTTGATCGAGTACCCAGTAATGACTTGGGCAGATGTACACAACCGGTACCAATAAAAAATCAGGGTTGAAGACGATCAATTGGGACCTCCGTATGGGCCCGTACGTCAGAACCACACAACCACTAAAAATCAGAGGGAAATCAACAGAGAACAAAGGTCGAACAAAGACCGATACCAACCGTACAACACGGATCAGATGAACAACGGTTCAGCACGTGATGCGGTTTGGAACAACCGAACGACTGATCGGGGAGAAAATTCTCGGGGACTTATGAGCAAGAGCGGCTTTGATAAATATGCCGATCCTATAGAAGTCCCTCGATTATCGGAGTATAACTTCAACATTGGTACATCCGCCATCGTATCGGCCATCGGGCGCTTCAAAGACACAAGATGGCCTCGACCCATGCAGACCGATCCTGCCCAAAGGAATCCTAATCAAATGTGCAAATATCATGCCACCCATGGCCACATAACGGAAGATTGCAGGCAACTAAGAGAGGAAGTGGCCCGCTTATTTAACAAAGGACACCTTCGGGAATTTCTGAGTGATAGGGCGAAGAACCATTTTAGGAACAAGGAATTCGGCAAGCAAAACGAGCCAGAAGAACCGCAACACATCATTCACATGATCATCGGCGGCGTCGATGCCCCTCAGGGACCGATGCTTAAACGCACTAAAACATCGGTTGTGAGGGAAAAGCGATCTCGAACTAAAGATTATACACCCATAGGGACTTTGTCCTTCAGTGATGAAGATACAAAGGGAATCATCCAACCCCATAACGATGCAATGGTAATATCCGTACTCATGAATAAAACTAAGATTAAGCGTGTGTTAATTGATCTAGGTAGCTCGGCCAATATCATCAGATCGAGGGTCGTAGAATAGCTCCGCCTGCAAGATCAGGTCGTACCCGCAACTCTGGTTCTAAACGGATTCAATATGGCATGTGAAACCACCAAAGGCGAGATTACCCCTACCAATAAACGTGGCCGGAACCATCCAGGAAATAAAGTTTCATGTGATCGAAGGTGATATGAGATATAACGCCCTTTTCGGAAGGCCGTGGATCCACAGCATGAGAGCCGCACCCTCGACCCTACACCAGGTCCTCAAATTCCTAACATCGGGAGGTGTCAAAATAGTGTACGGAGAACAACCGACCGCAAGGGAAATGTTCTCCGTCGAAGAAGCAAAATCAATATCCTCGTCTTCGCCGATAAAAGGATCAAGTTCAGAAGGAGACACAATCGGAGAGCAGAGCGCCAAATAGCAATCACAGACATCGGCTTCGACCCAGCCAGGTAAGCAGAACATTGAAGAAGATGATGATGACCGATGGATCCCTTGATCCTTCATAACCCCCGATGATTTCGATGCCACCAAATCAACAATTGAGGAACTGGAGCAAATCATACTGATCGAACACTGGCCCAAACGAAAGGTATACCTGGGAATGGGTTTGAGCCCCGAACTCAGGAAGAAACTCATTCAATTTCTTATCAATAACATCGATTGTTTTGCCTGGTCCCATTTAGATATAACAGGGATCCCGCCGGACATAACGGCGCACCAGCTAAGCTTGAACCTTAGGTTCAGACCGGTGAAGCAAAAAAGAAGGGCCCAGTCTGAGGAAAAGCACGCATTCATAAAGGACGAGGTAACCAAACTTCTCAAGATAGGGTCCATTCGGGAGGTAAAATTCCCCGAATGGTTAGCCAATGTGGTTGTAGTACCTAAAAAAGGAAACAAACTTAGAATGTGTGTGAACTATAATGATTTGAACAAAGCATGCCCCAAAGATTCCTTTCCACTGCCCAACATCGATCGCATGATCGATGCCACGGCCGGCCACGAGATTCTCACCTTTCTCAACGCCTATTCTGAGTATAATCAAATTCAGATGAACCCGGACGACCGGGAAAAGACTTCATTTGTGACCCGACATGGAACATATTGTTATAACGTAATGCCCTTCGGGCTAAAAAATGTAGGAGCTACTTATCAACGCCTAGTAAACAGAATGTTCGAAGAACAAATAGGTAAAACAATGGAAGTCTATATTGATGACATGCTAGTTAAGTCCCTGCGCGCAGAGGACCATTTAGCCCATTTGCAGGAAACGTTCGAGATTCTGAGGAAATACAACATGAAGCTCAACCCCAAAAAATGTGCTTTTGGGGTCGGTTCAGGCAAGTTCCTCGGCTTCATGGTGTCAAATCGGGGAATTGAGATCAACCCCGATAAAATCAAGGCCATCGAAGACATCACCATCGTGGACAGCGTGAAAGCTGTACAAAGGTTAACGAGAAGAATTGCAGCCTTAGGCCGGTTCATTTCAAGATCATCAGATCGAAGTCACAAATTTTTCTCCCTACTCAAAAAGAAGAACGACTTCACCTGGACACCAGAATGCCAACAAGTATTACAGGATTTGAAATGATATCTATCGAGCCCACCACTTCTTCAAACTCCAAAAAACTATACTTGTACTTGGCGGTATCGGAAGTCGCCGTAAGCAGTGTCCTAGTTCGAGAAGATCAAGGTACGCAATTTTCCGTTTATTACGTAAGTCAAACCTTAGGAGAAGCGGAAACTAGGTATCCGCACTTAGAAAAATTGGCACTTGCGTTGGTAAGCGCATCTAGAAAGTTAAGGCCGTACTTTCAATGTCACCCCATAAGCGTATTAACCACATGCCCACTCCGTAATATTTTACATAGGCCCGAACTATCAGGCCAATTGGCCAAATAGGCCATCGAACTTACTGGGTACGATATCGAATATCAACCTCGTACGGCCATCAAGTCTCAAATTTTGGCAGGCTTCGTGGCCGACTTCGCGCCAACCCTCATACCCGAAGTCGAAAAGGAACTCCTTTTGAAATCAGGTATATCGTCTGGGGTATGGATCCTTTTTACGAATGGTGCTTCGAATATAAAGGGGTCCGGATTAGGCATAGTTTTGAAACCCCCCACGGGTAACATTATTAGGTAAGCTATTAAAACTATCAGATTAACTAACAACGAGGCCGAGTATGAAGCAATGATTGCAGGTCTCGAACTAGCTAGAAATTTGGAGCAGAAGTCATTGAGGCGCATTGTGACTCTTTGCTGGTGGTGAGTCAAGTAAACAAAACCTTCGAAGTCCTAGAAGGTAGGATGCAAAGGTATTTGGACAAACTGCTTATCACTTTACACCATTTCAAATAATGGACCCTACGGCATGTTCCACGAGAACAGAATAATGAGGCCGATGCTCTTGCAAATTTGGGATCGTCGGTCGAGGTAGACATTTGAGCTCGGGGAGTGTCGTTCAACTTTCAAGATCGGTAATCGAAGATGGGTACGCCGAAATAAATTCTACTAGCTTAACCTGGGATTGGAGAAACAAGTATATTGAATACTTAAGAAACGAAAAGCTCCCTTCAGACCCTAAAGATTCCAGTGCCCTACGGACTAAAGCTGCTCGATTCACGTTGGCTGCGAACGGAACATTATATCGAAGAACATTCGATGGACCGATGGTGGTATGTGTGGGTCCGGGAGATACCAATTACATCCTCCGGGAAGTACACAAGGGCACTTGTGGCAATCACCCCGGTGCTGACACATTAGTTTGAAAAGTGATCAGAGCGGGGTATTATTGGATCGATATGGGCAAGGATGCAAAAGAATTTGTTCGTAAATATGACAAATGTCAAATTTTTGCGCCAATGATCCATCAACCCGGAGAGCAACTTCACTCGGTCCTATCCCCATGGCCATTCATGAAATGGGGAATGGACATCGTCGGCCCTCTGCCATCGACCCCAGGTAAAGCCAAATTTATTTTATTTATGAGTGACTATTTTTCTAAATGGGTTGAAGCGCAGGCGTTCGAGAAAATAAGAGAGAAAGAAGTTATAGACTTTATTTGGGATCATATCATATGCCGATTCGGGATACCCGCCGAAATTTGAGTGAGTGATTGCCCGAACTCGAAGAAAGGTAGCCCGTAGGCTTAATAGTCGAGTGAGTTCTTTGCTCGAACTCGAAGCAAGGTAGCCCTTAGGCTTAATAGTCGAATGAGTGATTTCTCGAACTCAAAATAATGTAGCCCATAGGGTTAATAGTCGAGCGAGTGATTGTTCGAACTCGAAGTAAGGTAGCCCGTAGGCTTTATAGTCGAGTGAGTGCTTTTCTCGAACTCGAAGAAAGGTAGCCCGTAGGCTTAATAGTCGAGTGAGTGCTTTGCTCGAACTCGAAGAAAGGTAGCCCATAGGCGTTATAGTCGAGTGAGTGCTTTGCTTGAACTCGAAGAAAGGTAGCCCATAGGCTTAATAGTCGAGTGAGTGCTTTGCTCGAACTCGAAGAAAGGTAGCCCGTAGGCTTTATAGTTGAGTGAGTGATTGCTCGAACTCGAAATAAGGTAGCCCATAGGCTTAATAGTCAAGTGAGTGATTGCTCGAACTCGAAGTAAGTTAGATCGTAGGCTTTATAGTCGAGTGAGTGCTTTGCTCGAACTCGAAGAAGGTAGCCCATAGGCTTTATAGTTGAGTGAGTACTTGCTCGAACTCGAAATGATGTAGCCCGTAGGCTTTGTGGTCGAGTGAGTACTTGCATGAACTCGAAATGATGTATCCTGTAGGCTTTGTGGTCGAGCGGGTACTTGCTCAAACTCGAAATGATGTAGCCCTAGGCTTTGTGGTCGAGTGAGTGATTGCTCGAACTCGAAGTAATGTAGCCCGTAGGCTTAGTGGGACTTGAGCTCGTTGATTTTTCGGTTGGCAGTCCCCGATTTATGGGGTAATGGTCGGCCCCTAAGCCTGCTTGCAAAATAGATCATAAAATAGAGGATGGATTCAGAGATATTGGTAAGAAATTCTCTTTATGTCATTATACATGTGTTTATGTTCTGTACCAAGGATCGAGCAAACTACACGAGCATGGTTCGTTTTGACCGTTTGGCTTTTACAATTTTTCCTATCAAAACCCTGTTGTTATGAAGTAACTTTCTTGCATCGAACTTGATATATTTGAGGGTAATGCCCCCCCAGTATTCGAGGTTGATTGTAAAGAGGCCTCTGATACTGTTGAATTGTTCTAAGTTAGCACGATTAATGGTTGCCTCATTAAAAACCTTATTGAAAAACCCATTTGGGATAAAACCGGTCTAAGGGAAAATGAGTGCAATGCGTGCTTTCAGACCTAAGGCTTCGTGTTAAACGATCCATCTTTGTTCCTGGTCGAACTCCTGCAAGGGTTAGTTTCAAAATATAAACGAACATGGGAGGGTCATACCTTAACAGTAGTACTGTTTTAGGTGCGACACGTTCCAATTGCTTGGTAGTTGTTTGCCATTCATAATAACGAGCTTGTAGGATCCTTTACCGACGTTTTCAAGTACTTGATACGATTCTTCCTAGTTTGGACCTAGTTTTCCTTCATTTGTATTTCGGGTGCTTAGAGTGACTTTCCTTAGCACTAAGTCCCCGATTTTAAAATGGCGACGATTGGTCCTTCGATTATAGTATCTTTCGATCCGCTGCTTTTGGGCGGCCAATTTGACGAGAGCGGGGTTGCCCCCGTACTGGATTTTGATGTTGTTCGATATGCCCAAAGAACTTCGGGTAGGATTTCTCTCCATTTTGCCTTAGCGTCATTCAACCTTTTCTTTAGGTTTTGAATGATAGTCTTGTTCGCCGATTCAGCCTGTCCGTTCCCACTAGTGTGATACGATGTTGATAATATCCTTTTTATTTTGTGGTCTTCGAGGAATTTTGTCACTTTGCTGCCGATAAATTATTTTCCATTATCACACACTATTTCGGTGGGTATCCCAAATCGACATACGATATGATCCCAGATAAAGTCTATAACCTCATTCTCTCTTACTTTCTCGAACACCTATGCTTCAACCCATTTAGAGAAATAGTCAGTCATAAACAAAATGAACTTAGTTTTACCTGGGGCCGATGGCAGAGGGCCGACGATATCCATTCCCCATTTCATGAATGTCCATGGGGATAGGACTGAGTGAAGTTTCTCTCCTGGCTGATGGATCATCGGTGCAAACCTTTGACATTTGTCACATTTTCGAAAAAACTCCTTTGCATTTTTGTCCATATCGATCCAATAATATCCTGCTCTGATTATTTTTCGGACTAATGAATCGGCACCGGAATGATTTTCACAAGTACCCACGTGAATCTCATGTAGGATATAGTCGATGTCTCCTGGATCTAAGCATACTGCCAATGGTCCATCGAGTGTCCTTCAGTATAATGTTCCATCTGCAGTCAATGTGAATCGAGCAGCTTTGATTCGTAGGGCCCTCGAATATTTAGGGTCCGATGGGAGCTTTCCGTTCTCCAAGTATTCAATATACTTATTCCTCCAATCCCAGGTTAAGCTTGTAGAATTTATCTCGGCATGACCTTCCTCGATCACAGATCTCGAGAGTTGAACGACAGTCCCCGAGCTGATCTCATCTTCCTTGACCGATGATCCCAAATTTGCAAGTGCATCGGCCTCACTGTTTTGTTCTCGAGGTACATGCTGTAAAGTCTATTCTTTGAAACGGTGCAAAGTTACTTGTAGTTTTTCCAAATACCTTTGCATTCTATCCTCTCAAACTTCGAAGGTTTTGTTAACTTGATTTACCACTAGTAAAGAGTCACACATGGCTTCAATGACTTCTGCTCCCAACCTTTTAGCTAGCTTGAGACCTGTAATCATGGCCTCATACTCGGCTTCGTTGTTAGTCAACCTAGTAGTTTTGATAGATTTCCTAATAGTGCTATTCGTAGGTGGATTTAAAATGATGCCTAGCCCGGACCCCTTTACGTTCGAAGCCCCGTCTATGAAAAGGGTCCATACCCCCGATGATGTACCCGATTTCAACAAGAGTTCTTTTTCGACTTCGGGTACAAGGGTTGGCGTGAAATCGGCCATGAAGTCCGCTAAAATTTGAGACTTGATGGCCGTTCGGGGTTGATATTCGATATGGTACCCACTGAGTTCGACGGCCCACTTGGCCAATTGGCCTGATAGTTCAGGCTTGTGCAAAATATTACGAAGTGGGTAAGTGGTTAGTACGCATATGGGGTGACATTGAAAGTATGGTCTTAACTTTCTAGAGGTGCTTATCAGTGCAAGTGACAATTTCTCTAAGTGTGGATATCTAGTTTCTGCTTCCCCTAAGGTTCGACTTACATAATAAATGGAAAATTGCATACCTTGCTCTTCTCGAACTCGGACACCACTTACTGCGATTTTCGATACTGCTAAGTACAAGCAAAGTTTCTCGTCTGCCTTTGAAGTGCGAAGCAGTGGTGGGCTCGATAGGTATCGCTTCAATTCCTCTAATGCATGTTGGCATTTCGGGGTCTAGGCGAAATCGTTCTTCTTTTTGAGTAGAGAGAAAAATCTGTGACTTCGATCCGACGACCTTGAAATGAATTGGCCTAAGGCAGCAATCCGTCCCGTTAGCCTCTGCACGGCTTTTACACTATCCACGATGGCGATGTCTTCGATGGCCTTGATTTTATCGGGGTTGATCTCGATCCCCCGATTCGATACCATGAAGCCAAGGAACTTGCCCGAACCGACACCGAAAGCACATTTTTCGGGGTTGAGCTTCATGTTATATTTCCTTAAAATCTCGAATGTTCCCTGCAAATGAGCCAAATGGTCCTCTGCGCGCAGGGACTTAACTATCATATTATCAATATAAACTTCCATTGATTTACATATTTGTTCCTCGGACATTTTATTTACTAGGCGTTCGTAAGTATCTCCTGCATTTTTTAGCCCGAAGGGCATCATATTATAACATTATGTTCCATACTTGGTGACAAATGAAGTTTTTTCCCGATTTTCCGGGTTCATTTGGATTTGATTTTACCCGAAATAGGCATCGAGAAAAGTAAGGACCTCATGGTTGGCCATGGCATCGATCTTGCGATCGATGTTGGGCAGCGGAAAAGAATCTTTGGGGCACGCCTTGTTTAAATCCTTATAATCTACACACATTCTAAGTTTATTCCCCTTTTGACGGACTACAACTATATTGGCTAACCATTCAGGGTATTTCACCTTGTATACGGTCGAAACTGATTTCAACCTTCCTACGACTGATCAAGATGAAAACATAATGGACCGAAAAAATTCTTCATAATATCGAGATGGGATCCGAAGAAGGCACAAACGAGCTTCAAATTTCAGGGACAAGTCAAATACCGAGCTCGGGTCCGAATCAAACTATGATGAGATATGATGGAATCGAGCTTAAGGGCCAGAGGCCAACCAATACCGAGACCAAGTCATTACTGGACCCCGAGTCGGCATCGACCTCAAACCCGCATCGAGTTCTAAAATTGGAAATCGACCAATACCGACCAATACCAAGTCCGATCGAGATCGAGCTCATAGACAAGAGCCGTTGCAGCTGCACTAAGGGAGAGAATCTCGGCGGGAATTAGGGAAAATTTGATTTATCATGGGTTCTTCATTATGTATTTTTAATTATATCTAAAGTAGGACCCCCCACTATTAAAGGGATGACTATATTTCTGTAAAAGAACATGTTTGGCATACATTATAACTGAGATATCATACACTCCCATATTGAAGAGTTATCTTTTTTTAGCTTCATAGATTGATTTATCTTGCTTAATCCATAAATCATCCTCTTTCAACTTTGCTTACTTTTCTTTCTCTACAATCAACACCCGATATTTCTATTTACTCTTATGATTTGTGTCAAGTTATACCACATATACTTAGAACTACGTACAAATTCAACTCTATCTGTTTTCGGATAAACAATTTGGCGCCCACCGTAGGGCTAAGGATAACAGTGGTTATTTGATACGAATCCAAAAAACATGCCATTTTATGCTTGTTTCTGGAAGTGTCTTTGATTTCGGGTTAGTAACGACGAGCTATTAATTAAATGGCATTACCTATCGACAACGAAGCTGGTCTTCAAGGTGAGAACAACAACTTGACGCCCAGGACCGAAAGGCCACTTGTTGACACCGTTAGAGCTCGAGTTGAAGTACCATTAGATGTTAATTCGCATGTGGCCATTGAGGTAAACCTATATTCTGAACCTGAAAATAGCATTCATGGTGGCACTCGATCTGCAGCTCGATATACCCATAACATCGAGGAAAACGGTGTCAGCTTGCGTATGATTTTTGAAATGTTGCAAGCTCAACAGGCAGCAATAGCTCAGTTGCATAGTCAAACCCAGATACTAAGCAAGCTGGAGCCCAGTCCACCCCGAGAAATTGCCCACAGAACGGAACCAACTATAGTAAGGTCAAATGAGCAAGAGTCGGGGACTAATCCCGAAATTGCTAAGATGTTCGAAGAACTGATCAAACTAATAGAATCAGGAGAAAGAAGGATCGAGGCAAACGACAAAAAGGTGGAAACTTATAACTACAGGGTTGATCAGATCCCTAGGGAACCACCGATATTGAAGGGCTTAGATTTCAAAAAGTTCGTACAAAAGCCTTTCCCCCCAAGCACGGCTCCTAAACCTATCCCAAAGAAATTCTACATGCCCGAGATTCCAAAATATAACGGAACTACCGACCTCAACGAACATGTCACCTCTTACACATGTGCCATTAAAGGGGACGACCTAGAGGATGATGAAATCAAATCCGTATTATTGAAGAAATTTGGTGAAACCCTGTCAAAGGGAGCAATGATATGGTATCATAATTTACCATCTAATTCTATTGATTCTTTTGCTATGCTTGCAGATTCTTTCGTAAAAGCACACGTCGAGGCCATAAAGGTCGAAACCAGGAAGTCGGACTTGTTCAAGGTAAGACAAAAGGATAACGAGATGCTAAGGGAGTTCTTATCTCATTTTCAAATGGAACGAATGGATCTTCCACTAGTCACAGACGATTAGGCTGTTCAGGATTTCACTCAAGGTTTGAACGAATAAAGTTCGACGGCTTCACGGCGTATCACGACCCAAACCGAGGGGCCGCGATGGGAACCCGATGCCTTACTCAATCGAGTACCAATATTACATATCATTCTTATCGTACTGTCATTGGTAAATAGGCCAAACGGGACGTCATGGGCTAACCAGAATAAACATAAGGGAATACGCAATATAAGATGACCCAATCTGATATAAAAATTTATACATTTGACATACTGGCCTATAAGACCAAAATGATCACTCGTACACTAAACATAGGCCGACAAGGCCATACAATCTTTCACATACATGACATATGTCTAAAAGTCTCTAAGAATACATAATTTTCATAAAGGTCGGGACAGAGCCCCGCCATACCAAACAATACACATCTAAATTATACTGACCAAACAAGAAATTCTGGAGCAAATGGAGTGCACCGACATCTTCCGCTGAGCTGATCGCCTACTTGGAGGACTCTCGACCTGTCTATCGAGACCTGCGTGCATGAAACACAGCGTTCCCAGGAAAAAGAGATGTCAGTACAAATAATGTACCGAGTATGTAAGGAATAAAAACCAGTAATTAATAGACATGAGAGAAACATGGAGTAAAAGACTCGACATGTACGTCTGCATAGCTCTGTGAATCATTTCATTTTTATAATGTCATGCATATGCGTATAAATATCATACCATGCATAGGTATATACGTTCATAACATCATCAAGCCTCTGAGGGCATCCTATCATATCATTTCGGCCACTGTGGGCAAATCATCAACGTATACCAGCTGATCAGGTGGTGGTGCGTATATAATGCCGTAACCTTTTCTCATATCCCATATCCATATACATATATATATATATATATATATATATATAAAATACCATCTGGTGATGGGTCAATGTACATGTATAAATGCATGAAATGCATAAGAAATACGTTAATAAGATTTTTTCAAAATGTCATAAAAATAATATGCTTATCGGATAAATTTTATCAAATACGTATTTTTCGGAGACCCATGAACAGAAGATATAATAATAATTCACATGGGTAATCAAGAGTATAGACACCCCTAATATTTCTATGAATAGAGTCGTTTATAGAAACTGTACGTTTGATCGTTTCTTTCAGTATCATTTGGATCATGCCAAAAAGAAAGAAGGGATA
This sequence comes from Nicotiana tomentosiformis, assembly GCF_000390325.3. Classification (NCBI taxonomy): domain Eukaryota; kingdom Viridiplantae; phylum Streptophyta; class Magnoliopsida; order Solanales; family Solanaceae; genus Nicotiana; species Nicotiana tomentosiformis. The sequence goes on from NC_090822.1 coordinate 64,256,249, forward strand.
GCCTTAACATACCTGAGTCGATTCTCTTGATAATCCCTCTAACACACGTTAATTGCGACAACACATGTGACGGTAAGATTAGAGTAGGAAAAAAATCTGTATGATATTCTTGAGAAAGATTATACCGGTAAATCCTGTTACTATTACGTCGTATAACTTCGTATGAAGCTGAAGATCGTTACTTGGTAGATGTATAACATGTCATTTTTGTGAATTTGATCACAATTTCATACGGCTCTATTTGCTTAAGCATACCCATTTTTCATTCCCTATCTTTGTGAATTTTGAGAGTTTCTTATTATAGGGGTGGGCATTACTTGCAAGATGACTAAACCAACCAATTTCCTTAAGTGTGACACCTTGCTAAAAGGAGTAAGAGTCACCTATTTGGGCTAATGTGCTGCCACGTTGGGGGGTTGGCTTATCCAAAAGATTTATCCACTAATTCCTTAATTAATTGCTAATCATCCTCCAAAAATTCACAATTAATCAATTATTCGCATAATTAGAAATTATCTCAAATTACTTAAAATACTATTCACTTTTAACACACTTTATACACCTTACTATTATGGTCATGTGGTACCTTGTAGGGTACTAGTCCATAAATACCGAGTATTATAGCTGAGACCGTATTTTATCTCAAAATGACAACCTTCGACGAAACTCATTTTCTTCGATTTGCTTACCCTCTCACCTTCATGAATTTACTTATCACATGTTTGAAATTGCATAATGCTTATAATCTCAAAATAATACCATTTCCGAACTTACGTCGATTATCTTAAGATGAAACTTTAACGTACGAAAATGCGGGATGTAATATTTTATTTCCGAGATTTTATCAATTTATTTATGGCATACTTTTACGTATGAAAACATGGGGTGTAATATCATTCCCCCCTTTGGAATATTCGTCCTCGAATGTTGACTGATGCACTTATCATTCTCATAACCCATAGCTCTTGCGAATACTTTAATACTCTTCTTGACATTTAGGCAACTGTTTTTTGAATAAATCCAAAGGCCAGGGCATTCCCCCCTTTAGGCTTCTTTCTCACACCACGGTCTGCGGTTGGAATTCTTCCAATCTCGTAACTCTTGCTACCTTCTGTCATGCAGCTTGTACGACTTTTTCCTAGTATGTGCGACTATGCGACTCTTCTCTCCTTTTTCCTCCAGTTTTTAGCCAATCTCTAGGCCTCACTTTGTAAGCATATACAGAGCTTGATAAGATGTCTCTATGGGCATCTATAGGTATACTGAAGTTCTTTGCTCGATACTTTGTTAAACTTACGAATATTGCTATATCTTATTTCATAGACCCGGTTATCCATTCGTATGACTTTACTGCATCTAGGTCATACTATACCATAACTCTTACTTCAATTTATCGTTATTGAGGTCTGCTACCGAACTCCAAGTGACTTTCGTTGCTTATTCCATATGTATAAATCTAAGTCCTTTAATGCTTCCTCATTACTGTTCATCTTAAGAATGACGGCCTAATCTAATCTCATACTTTGTGACTTTTGTCCATCTATTGTTGATTCACCTCAATATTGATCTACAATTTACCACTGATAACTTGGAACTTCTTACATAACACTGCCGCTAGGGCTCACGTCTCATCGGAACATCTGGAGTAATTAGACTGATCCACCTAGGAGCGATATTATACTTCCATAATCGTATTTCATAGCATCCCAATGTGATTCACTTACGTAGGTATTTTAATCCTGTATGATTCTTGAAATCTCCTTTTTTCAAATCATTACTCAATCGAAGGCCCAAATGCCATCCTTTATTTGTCACAATTACACCGGCATTCTATTATCAGGGCAACATTCCATCTCTTCTAAATGCTACTAGTCTTAGACTCCTTTGAGTTCATTCAGGCTATACTGAGCTTTCTACAACTTAGAGAAACCATCAGCTCTCTCATTTTTATGGGCTTAATCCTGAGGACTTATCCATTCTCATCACCTTCTCACTCGCCCTTTCTTATCCTTACTCCTATCATAAAACCTTATCGATTTACTATACTTTAGCTTGCGACCTATACATATCTATTTATACTACTTACAACCTTCTTTCAACTTTCTTGCACCATAGATTTCCTTATGTTATTCTGGAACATCAAGCGAGACAACACATCGTCTCTAACTCTTCTTTACTCTCTTGGCTAGATCTCTCGGTACCTAGAAATCATAGGCTGGAAGATATGCCACTGACGACACTGCTACCATTCTTGGATACTGAATCCCAGCGCTTCTAGCATTCTATCTGCAGTATGGACTATTCACAACCTTTGGCACTTGAGTATCTCGTACGTTGTTCACCTTTACCTTACTTACCTTAAAATCTCGCATCACGTCTTCTATCTCTTTCATAACTTCCCTTCTGCATAGGTATGATTTACATCCACAACTTGAAGCTCAATTATAACACTTGCACCTCTGGTGCATACACAATCCAGTGGGAGCTTCATAGTGACTTCTTATGAGGCTGTTACTTCTTCTAACTGGCTTTATCATAGAACCATTATACAATATGGCTACTATACTATCTATCTTGTACCTCTGATAGCTAAGAGTAATCCTACAATATTCTCAATCATGAGGTCTATAATTTTCTGGGTCCAATAATCAGATTCCTGATTTATTTTGTTTGTGTAACTCTTTAGTTTCCTCTTCCCTCTGATCAACCTTTATGTAGGCTTAAGCTATCTTCCGATCTGCGGCTCATGGCATTAATTTAGCCTTTCATTGGCGCTATGGAATATCGAATATCCATGATACAATCTTCTAACAATTCAATCCTTTGTCTATAACCTGGACTCAATTATTTCTTTTAACTTATACCAGAGTCTTCTACGGTTGTATGATTGTCAACATATATGCTGCATAATACCCCGAAATCTTAGGTGCATTCATAATGTAATTATCTCTGGATCATTGATCGAATAATTCCTTTCATTACTTCTCAACTTTCTTTAAATGCAAGCAATTTCTTTTCCTGGACCAAACAAGAAACTCCGGAGCAAATGGAGTGCACCGACATCTTCCGCTGAGCTGATCGCCTACTTAGAGGACTCTCGACCTGTCTATCAAGATCTGCGCGCATGAAACGCAGCGTCCCCAGGCAAAAGGAACGTCAGTACAAATAATGTACCGAGTATGTAAGGAATGAAAATCGGTAAATAATAGACATGAGAGAAACATAGAGTAAAAGACTCGACATGTACGTCTGCATAGCTCTGTGAATCATTTCATTTTTATAATGTCATGCATATGCGTATAAATGTCATACCATGCATAGGTATATGCGTTCATAATATCATCAAACCTCTGAGGGCATCCAATCATATCATTTCAGCCACTGCGGGCAAATCATCAACGTATACCAGTTAATCACGTAGTGGTGCGTATGTAACACCGTAACCTTTTTTCATATCCCATATATATATATATATATATATATATATATATATATATACGCGTATATAACGCCATCTGGTCATGGGTCAATGTATATGTATAAATGCATGAAATGCATAAGAAATACGTTAATAAGATTTTCTCGGAATGTCACAAAAATAATATGCCTGTCGGATATATTTTATCAAATACGTATTTTTCTGAGACCCATGAACAGAAGATATAATAATAATTCACATGGGGAATCAAGAATATAGACACCCCTAATATTTTTATGAATAGAGTCGTTTATAGAAACTGTACGTTTGCTCGTTTCTTTCAGTATCATTTGGGTCATGCCAAAAAGAAAGAAGGGATAGCCTTAACATACCTGAGTCGATTCTCTTAATAATCCCTCTAACACACGTTAATTGTGACAACACATGTGATGGCAAGATCGGAGTAGGAAAAATCTGTATGATATTCTTGAGAAGGATTATACCGATAAATCCTGTTACTATTATGTCGTATAACTTCGCATGAAGCTGAAGATCGTTACTTGGTAGATGTATAACATGTCATTTTTGTGAATTTGATCACAATTTCATACGGCTCTATTTGCTTAAGCAATCCCATTTTTCATTCCCTATCTTTGTGAATTTTGAGAATTTCTTATTATAGGGGTGGGCCCTACTTGTAAGATGACTAAACCAACCAATTTCCTTAAGTGTGACACCTTGCTAAAAGGAGTAAGAGTCACCTATTTGGGCTAATGTGCTGCCACGTTGGGGGGTTGGCTTATCCAAAAGATTTATCCACTAATTCCTTAATTAATTGCTAATCATCCCCCAAAAATCCACAATTAGCCAATTATTCACATAATTAGGAATTATCTCAAATTACTTAAAATACTACTCACTTTTCATACACTTTATACACCTTACTATTTTATCTCAAAATGACAACCTTCGACAAAACTCATTTTCTTCGATTCGCTTACCCCTCACCTTCATGAATTTACTTATCACTTGTTTGATATAGTATAATGCTTATAATCTCAAAATAATCTCATTCCTGAACTTACGTCGATTACCTTACGACGAAACTTTAACGTACGAAAATGCGGGATATAATATCTTATTTCCGAGATTTCATCAATTTACTTATGGTGTACTTTTACGTACGAAAACATGGGATGTAACACGGCGGTTGAAGCATAACCTGATCGAGTACCCAGCTATTACTTGGGTCGACGTGCATAATCGGTACCAGTCAAAAATTAGAGTCGAAGACAATCAGTTGGGTTCTGAACCTGCTGCTAGAAGGGACATCAATCGAGAACAAGGTCCGATCAGGGACCGATACCGACCATATAGTGGAAACCACAGGATGAATGAATCGAGACCTAACCCCGGACAAGGCAATAAAAGAAGTGATCGAGGTCAAGGGTCTCAGGGGCTTATGAACATAAATGGGTTCGACAGGCCTACCGGACCTAAGGAAGCACCACGGTTATCGGAGTATAACTTCAGCATCGATGCATCCGCCATCGTGTCGGCTATCGGGCGCTTCAAGGACACTAAATGGCCTTGACCCATGAAAAATGATCCTGCCCAAAGGAATCCCAATCAAATGTGTGAATATCATGGCACTCATGGCCACAGAACGGAGGATTGCAGGCAACTAAGAGAGGAGGTAGCCCGGTTATTCAATAAAGGGCACCTTCAAGAATGTTTAAGCGACAGGGCCAAAAACCATTTCAAAAACAGGGATTTCGGTAAACAAAATGAAAACTAAGAACCGCAGTACATCATCCACATGATCATCGATGGCGTCGATACCCCTCAAGGGCCGGTGCTTAAACGCACTAAGACATCGGTTATACGAGAAAAGCGACCTCGAACTCAGGATTACGCACCCATAGGAACCTTGTCCTTTAATGATGAAGATGCAGATGGAATCATGCAACCTTACAATGATGCACTAGTAATATCCGCACTTATGAATAAAACTAAAGTTAAGCGAGTGTTAATTGATCCAGGTAGCTCGGCCAACATTATTAGATCGAAGGTTGTAGAACAGCTCGATCTACAGGACCAGGTCGTACCCGCGACCATGGTTCTAAACGGATTCAATATGGCATGTGAAACCACCAAAGGCGAGATAATTCTGCCGATAAACATGGCAGGGACCATCCAGGAAACGAAGTTCCACATAATCGAAAGCGACATGAGGTACAACGCCCTTTTTGGAAGGCCATGGATCCAAAATATGAGAGCTGTACCTTTGACCCTCCACCGGGTTCTTAAATTCCCAACATCGGAGGGAGTCAAAACAATGTACAGAGAACAACCTGCCGCAAGAGAAATGTTTGTCGTCGAAGAAGCAATTCTGATATCCTCACCTTCATCAACAAAGGGGTCGAACTCAAAAGGGGAACGAGATGTCAAATGGCAATCACAGACATCAGCTTCAACCCAACTAGAAAATCAGAAGATTGACGAAGATGATGATCAAAGGATCCCTCGATTCTTCGTGGTCTCCGATGATTACGACGCTACCCAATCAACGATTGAAGAACTGGAACAAGTCATACTAATTGAGCATTTGCCCAAATGAAAGGTATACCTGGGAACGGGATTAACCCCCGAACTCAAGAAAAGGCTTATTCAATTTCTTATCGATAACATAGATTGTTTTGCTTGGTCCCATTTAGATATAACAGGGATCCCACCGGATATAATGATGCATCGGCTAAGCCTGGACCTTAGGTTCAAACCAGTGAAGCAAAAGAGAAGACCCTAGTCCGAGGTAAAGCACACATTCATATAGGACGAGGTAACTAAACTTCTCAAAATAAAGTCCTTTCAGGAGGTGAAATACCCCGAATGGTTAGCCTATGTAGTTGTAGTCCCTAAAAAAGGGAACAAACTTAGAATGCATGTAGATTATAAGGATTTAAACAAGGCATGCCCAAAAGATTCTTTTCCGCTGCCCAACATCGATCGCATGATCGATGCCACGGCCGACCACGAGGTCCTTACTTTTCTCGATGCCTATTTCGGGTATAATCAAATCCAAATGAACCCGAAAGACCGGGAAAAAACTTCATTTGTCACCAAGTATGGAACATATTGTTATAATATGATGCCCTTCAGGCTAAAAAATGCAGGAGCTACTTAACAACGCCTAGTAAATAAAATGTTCGAGGAACAAATAGGTAAATCAATGGAAGTTTATATCGATGACATGCTAGTTAAGTCTCTGCACGCAGAGGACCATTTAGCTCATTTGCAGGAAACATTCGAGATTTTAAGGAAATACAACATGAATCTCAACCCCAAGAAATGTACTTTCTGGGTTAGTTCGGGCAAGTTCCTTGGCTTCATGGTATCGAATCGGGGAATTGAGATCAACCCCGATAAAATCAAGGCCATCGAAGACATCGCTGTCATGGACAGTGTAAAAGTCGTGCAGAGGCTAACGGGACGGATTGCTGCCTTAGGCCGATTCATTTCAAGGTCGTCGGATCGAAGCCACAGATTTTTCTCTCTACTCAAAAAGAAGAACGATTTCGCCTGGACCCCTGAATGCCAATAGGCATTAGAGGAATTGAAGCAATACATATCGAGCCCACCATTGCTTCACACTCCAAAGGCAGATGAGAAACTTTTCTTGTACTTGGCAGTATCGAAAATCGCGGTAAGTGGCGTCCTAGTTCGAGAAGAGCAAGGTACGCAATTTTCCGTTTATTATGTAAGTCGAACCTTAGGGGAAGCAGATACAAGATATCCACACTTAGAGAAATTGGCACTTGCACTGATAAGCGCCCCTAAAAATTTTAGACCATACTTTCAATGTCACCCCATATGCGTACTAACCACTTACCCACTTCGTAATATTTTGCACAAGCCCAAACTATCAGGCCGATTGGCTAAATGGGCCGTCGAACTCAGTGGGTACGATATCGAATATCAACCCCGGACGCCCATCAAGTCTCAAATATTAGCAGACTCCGTGGTCGATTTCACGCCAACCCTCGGGGTACTTAAAGAACTCTTGTTGAAATCGGGTACATCATCGGGGGTATGGACCCTTTTCACAGACTGGGCTTCGAACGTAAAGGGGTCCGGGCTAGGCATCGTTTTAAAGCCACCTACGGGTAGCACTATTAGGCAATCTATCAAAACTACTAGGTTTACTAACAACGAGGCCGGGTATGAGGCCATGATTGCAGGTATCGAGCTAGCTAAAAGCTTGGAAGCAGAAGTCATTGAAGCCAAGTGTGACTCTTTACTGGTTGTAAATCAAGTAAACAAAAACTTCAAAGTTCGAGAGGATAGAATGCAAAGGTATTTGGACAAACTACAGGTAACTTTGCACCGTTTCAAGAATGGACTTTACAACATGTACCTCGAGAACAAAACAGTGAGGCCGATGAACTTGCAAATATGGGATCATCGGTCGAGGAAGATGAGATCAGCTCGGGGACTGTCGTTCAACTCTCGAGATATGTGATCGAGGAAGGTCATGCTGAGATAAATTCTACAAGCTTAACCTGGGATTGAAGGAATAAGTATATTGAATACTTGGAGAACGGAAAGCTCCCATCGTACCCTAAATATTCGAGGGCCCTACGAATCAAAGCTGCTCGATTCATATTGACTGTATATGGAACATTATACCGAAGGACACTCGATGGACCATTCGCAGTATGCTTAGGTCCAGGAGACACTGACTACATCCTACGTGAGATTCACGAGGGTACTTGTGGAAATCATTCCGGTGCCGATTCATTAGTCCAAAAAATAATCAGAGCAGGATATTATTGGATCGATATGGATAAAGATGCAAAGGAGTTTGTTTGAAAATGTGACAAATATCAAAGGTTTGCATCGATAACCCATCAGCCCGGAGAGCAACTTCACTCAATCCTATCCCCATTGCCATTCATGAAATGGGGAATGGATATCGTCGGCCCTCTGTCATCGGCGCCAGGTAAAGCTAAGTTCATTTTATTTATGACTGACTATTTCTCTAAATGGGTTGAAGCACAGGCGTTCGAGAAAGTAAGAGAGAATGAGGTTATAGACTTCATCTAGGATCATATCGTATGTCGATTTGGGATACCCGCCGAAATAGTGTGTGACAATGGGAAATAATTTATCGGCAACAAAGTGACAAAATTTCTCGAAAACCACAAAATAAAAAGGATATTATCAACATCGTATCACCTTAGTGGGAACGGACAGGCCGAATTGGCGAACAAGACTATCATTCAAAACCTAAAGAAAAGGTTGAATGACGATAAGGGAAAATGGAGAGAAATCCTACTCGAAGTTCTTTGGGCATATCGAACAGCATCAAAATCCAGTACAGGGGCAACCCCGTTCTCCTTAGTATATGGCTCCGAAGCCTTGATTCCAGTCGAAGTCGGGGAACCCAGTGCTAGGTTTTGATATACAACAGAAGAGTCAAATCACGAGGCAATAGATACTAGCCTCGAATTATTGGATGAAAAACGGGAAGCTGCTCTCGTCCAATTAGCCGCCCAAAAGTAGCGGATTGAAAGATACTATAATCGAAGGACCAATCTTTGCCATTTTAAAATCGGGGACTTAGTGCTAAGGAAAGTCACCCCCAGCACCCGAAATCCAAATGAAGGAAAACTGGGTCCAAACTGGGAAGGATCGTATCAGGTACTCGAAAATATCGGTAAAGGATCCTACAAGCTCGGTATTATGAACAGCAAACAACTACCAAGCAATTGGAACGTGTCGCACCTAAAATGATACTACTGCTAAGGTAGGACCTTCCCATGTTCGTTTATATTTCGAAACTAACCCTTGCAAGAGTTTGATCAGGAACAAGGATGGATCATTCAACACGAAGCCTTAGGTCTGAAAGCACGCGTTGCAATTTTTTTTCCTTAGACCGATTTTATCCCAAATGGATTTTTCGGCAAGGTTTTTAATGAGGCAACCATTGATCGTGCTAACTTAGAACAATTCAATAGTATCTGAGGCCTCCTTACAATCAACCTCGAATACTGGGGGGGCATTACCCTCAAATATATCAAGTTCGATGCAAGAAAGTTACTTCATAACAATAGGGTTTTGATAGGAAATATTGTAAGAGCCAAATGGTCAAAACGAACCATGCTCATGTAGTTTGCTCGATCCCTGGTACAGAACATAAACACATGTTTAATGACATAAAGAGAATTTCTTACCGATATCTCAGAATCCATCCTCTATTTTGTGATCTATTTTGCAAGCAGGCTTAGAGGCTGACCATTACCCCATAAATCAGGGACTGCCAACCGAAAAATCAACGAGATCAAGTCCCATTAAGCCTACGGGCTACATTACTTCGAGTTCGAACAATCACTCACTCGACCACAAAGCCTATGGACTACATCATTTCGAGTTCGAGCAAGTACCCGCTCGACCACAAAGCCTACGGGCTACATAATTTCGAGTTTGAGCAAGTACTCATTCGACCACAAAGCCTACAGGCTACATCATTTCGAGTTCGAGCAAGTACTCAATCAACTATAAAGCCTATGGGCTACCTTTCTTCGAGTTCGAGCAAAGCACTCACTCGACTATAAAGCCTACGGTCTACCTTACTTCGAGTTCGAGCAATCACTTACTCGACTATTAAGCCTACGGGCTACCTTACTTCGAGTTCAAGCAATCACTCACTCAACTATAAAGCCTACGGGCTACCTTTCTTCGAGTTCGAGCAAAGCACTCACTCGACTATTAAGCCTACGGGCTACCTTTCTTCGAGTTCGAGCAAAGCACTCACTCGACTATAAAGCCTACGGGCTACCTTACTTCGAGTTCGAGCAATCACTCGCTCGACTATAAAGCCTACGGGCTACATTATTTTAAGTTCGAGCAATCACTCATTCGACTATTAAGCCTAAGGGCTACCTTACTTCGAGTTCGAGCAAAGAACTCACTCGACTATTAAGCCTACGGGCTACCTTTCTTCGAGTTCGGGCAATCACTCACTCGAGTATTAAGCCTATGGGCTACCTTTCTTCGAGTTCGAGCAGATCACTCACTCGACTATCAAGCCTACGTGCTATATTTCTTCAAGTTCAAACAAAGCACTCACTAGACCTCTAAGCCTACGGGCTATATTCCTTCGAGTTCGAGCAATCACTCACTCGACTACTAAGCCTACGGGGTCCGAATTTGATCAAATTACCTAAAGCCTTATAAAAGCCTTCGTAAGGCATGAATGAAACAAGATCTTCACAAGGCAGAAAATAGAGGCAAGTCGGTAAAAGAAAAGATCTTTATATATATATATATATATATATATATATATATATATATATATATATATATATATATATATAAGAATGTTTATAACGTCCAAATAGGACCCTACACAAAAAACCAAAATGAAAACTAAGGGTTAAGTTTCTTGGTTATCTCCGGGGGTAGTCTCTTCTCCATCGGGCTCCTCCCCGCTCTCGGACCCACTCTTGCACCCATCATCGCCATCATCATCATCATCACCATCATCATCATCGGAAGCCAAGGCTTTAGCATCGGCTTCGAGCTCTTTAGCCCTTTTTATCTCTTCGGTGAGATCGAAACCTCGAGCATGGATCTTCTCGAGGGTCTCCCTCCGAGATCGGCATTTAGCAAGTTCAGCAACCCAATGTGCTCGAGTGTTAGCGGTCTCAGCTACCTCTCTTGCTTGTACCTGAGCAGCTTCAGCATCGTCCCGATAGACGGCCACAGATGCATCCGCATCGGCCTTTGCCTTTTCAGCGTCAGATTTGGCCTTGGCAAGTTTAGAGGCCAACCGAGCCTCGAGCTCCTCTATTTTTCTTGCTTGAACCGAGATTTTCTCCTTCATGCTTTAAAGTTGGTTTTCGACTGATGATAATTGGGATCGAGTAGTTTTGTTTTCTACAGCAAGACAGTCCATGCCATCTTTCCATCCCAAGGTCTCCTCCCTTATCATATCGACCTCCTCACGAAGTTTCCTAATAACCTCAAGCTTCTGCTGCAGCTGTGAGATCGAAATGTTAGCCACCATTTCAGAATCGAGCCCATGGGTTTTTAAGATTACCATTACCTACTCGGTCAGGTCGGTCTGGGCTTGTTGAGCCTTGGCCAATTTAGCTCGGAGGTCCTTGATTTCTTCTTCCCTTTGTCCGAAGAGGAGTCTAAGGGCGTTCCTCTCCTTCGTGACCCGTCAGAGGTTGGCCTCATACCGATGCAGCTCAGCTCGAGACCGATAACATGCTTCTCGATGAACCACTACGGCCTACGAAGAAAGAAGAAAAGAAGTTAAAAAAGAATTGCAAACATGAAAGTGGTATCAACGAAGGGAGTTAGAGCTTACCCGATTTAGAGCTTGCTGCACTTCACAGAAAAGGCCTAACACATCACTAGGGCCAGCAACATCCTCGACACCAGCGACTCACTTGGGGCGTTCTCCTTATTTCAGAGAGCTTCAAGACCGGCTCCTTCGGATATACCCACCGTTTGTTGACTTCGGTGTGAAATATCCTTGATCTGTAACAATTCGGGGACTCTACCCGAATCTTTCTCCGATACCACCTCAGTTCGAGGCGGAGATACACAAACCACTATCGATCTAGCTACTTTCGAAGCATCAATGATTTTTCTCACTCGGGCCATCAGTACGGACATGTCGACTTCTTTTTCCTCCTCGTCTTCATCCCTTAGACGCCGAACTAATTCTTTGTTCAAAGGGATAGTATTCTTCCTCGACTTACGATCCATCTTCGTCTTCGGTTTTGGATCTTCGAAAGCAGAGGCCTTTCTTCTCTTATTATCCTTTACCGATTTTGGAATAGAGCTCGAAGCCTCTTCCTCGACGGACGGGGGCCTCAAAACTACATCTTTGCCGAGGCCTACATAAAATAAAATTGATTTAAGTATAAGGAGAGCATCTTGTTCGAACTACCAAAGATACGAGAAAGAGGCTTACCATGATATTTGACCTCCCATCGGCCCTTTGACAAATCACGCCATAAGCGCTCGGCATATGTAGAGGTCGAAGCTAGACCCCGCACCCAGTTCTTGAGGTCAGGAACTACACCGGGCATCCAAGGAATCACTGTATCACAGAAGGGGGATATCGGTGAGGAGAAATGAGGGGGCAAAACAGTAGGAGATAACAGCAGAATTACACTTACGCTTCATGTTCCACTCCTCGGGAAATGGCATCTTTTCAGTCGGAATCAGGTCTGAAGTCTTCACTCGAACGACCCTGCACATCCAGCCTCGATCCTTGTCCTCGTCTATGCTCGAGAACAGAACCTTAGTAGCCCGGCGCTGAAGTTTTATTAACCCGCCTCGAAAGAGGCGAGGGCAGTGCAATCGAATGAGATGGTTGAGGGTGAAAGGCATCCCCTCAATTTTGTTCAGGAAGAAACGGATCAAAATAACAATCCGCCAAGAAGAAGGATGGATTTTTTGGTATTGACGGCAGAAATCAATAATAACAGGGTCGAGAGGACCTAATGTGAAAGGGTAAGTATACACGCTTAAAAACCCTTTCTCGTGAGTGGTGATATCTTCTTCAGAAAACGGGATTAGCACTTCTTTGTTCTCCCAATTGCAATCTTTCCTTAGCTATTCGAGGTGCCCCTTGGTTATCGAACACATATACCTCAATACTGGCTCACATCGGTCGGGAACCAATGAGCCTTTGTCGACCTTAAAATCAGAGGTAAGAACATACGCCCCAGGAATGCACTCCTCAGGCCGTGGATCCATTGGGGTTTTGTCGGCGGCAGACTGTGAAGAAGAAGCTTTTTCTTTTTGAGGAATAGTTTTTGATGTTTTTTCCATTTTGGATTTAAATATCAAAAATAGAAGGAGGTAGCAAAGATTTGGTATTTTTGAAGAAAGATTTTGTAGTGAAAAATCATAGATTTACAGATAAACTCAGAAGATATGAAAAAGAACTTGGAAAATTTGGATATTGAAGATATAAAAGTGATAAATGGTAACGTAATGGACCGAATAAAGTCTTCATAATATCGAGATGGGATCCGAAGAAGGCACAAACGAGCTTCAAATTTCAGGGACAGGTCAAATCGAGCTCGAAGTCATTATCGAGCTCGGGTCTGAATCAAACTATGATGAGATGTGATGGAATCGAGCTTAAGGGCCAAAGGCCAACCAATACCGAGCCCAAGTCATTACTGGACCCCGAGTCGGCTTCGACCTCAAACCCGCATCGAGCTCTAAAACTGGAAATCGACCAATACCGGCCAATACCGAGTCCGATCAAGATCGAGCTCATAGACAAGAGCCGTTACAGACGCACTAAGGGAGAGAATCTCGGCGGGAATTAGGGAAAAGCTGATTTATCATGGGTTTCCCACTGTGTATTTTTAATTATATCTAAAGTAGGATCTCCCACTATAAAAGGGGATGACTATATTTCTGTAAAAGAACAGGTTTGGCATACATTGTAACTGAGATATCATACACTCCCATATTGAAGAGTTATCCTTTTTTAGCTTCATAGATTGATTCATCTTGCTTAATCCATAAATCATTCTCTTTTAAACTTTGCTTATTTTTCTTTCTCTACAGTCAACACTCGATATTTCTATTTACTCTTATGATTTGTGTCAAGTTATACCACATACCCTTAGAAATACGTACAAATTCAACTCTATCCGTTTTTCGGGTAAACACACCTCCCGAATGGACCCTATTTTGAGAAGTTTAGTTACCTCGTCCTTTATGAATGTGTGCTTTACCTCGAATTGGGGTCTTCTCTTTTGCTTCACCGGTTTAAACCTAGGTCCAGGCTTAGCCGATGCGCCATTATATTCGGTGGGATCCCTGTTATATCTAAATGGGGCCAAGCAAAATAATCTATGTTATCGATAAGGAATTGAATAAGCCTTTTCCAGAGTTCGGGGGTTAATCCCATTCCCAGGTATACCTTTCGTTCGGGAAAATGCTCGATCAGTATGACTTGCTCCAGTTCTTCAATCGTTGATTGGGTAGCGTCAGAATCATTGGGGACCACGAAGGATCGAGGGATGCTTTGATCATCATCTTCGTCAATCTTCTGATTTTCTAGTTGGGTTAAAGCTGACGTCTGTGATTGCTATTTGGCATCTCGTCCCCCTTTTGAGTCCGACCCCTTTGTTGACGAAGGTGAGGATATCGAAATTGCTTCTTCGAAGGCAAACATTTCTTTTGCGGCCGGTTGTTCTCCGTACACTATTTTGACTCCCTCCGATGTTGAGAATTTAAGAACCTGGTGGAGGGTCGAAGGTACAGCTCTCATATTGTGGATCCATGGCCTTCCAAAAAGGGCGTTGTACCTCATGTCGCCTTCGATTACGTGGAACTTCGTTTCCTGGATGGTCCCGGCCACATTTATCGGCAGAATTATCTCGCCTTTGGTGGTTTCACATGCCAAATTGAATCCATTTAGAATCATGGTCGCGGGTACGACCTGATCTTGTAGACCGAGCTGTTCGACAACCTTCGATCTAATAATGTTGGCCAAGCTACTTGGATCAATTAACACACGCTTAACTTTAGTTTTATTCATAAGTACGGATATTACCAGTGCATTGTTGTGAGGTTGCATGATTCCTTCTGCTCTTCATCATTAAAGGACTAGGTTCCTATGGGTGCGTAATCCTGAGTTCGAGGTCGCTTTTCTCGTATAACCGATGTCTTAGTGCGTTTAAGCACTGGCCATTGAGGGGTATCGACGCCACCGATGATCATGTGGATGATGTGCTGCGGTTCTTCCTGTTTGTTTTGTTTACTGAAATCCCTATTTTTGAAATGGTTTTTGGCCCTGTCGCTTAAAATTCTTGAAGGTGCCTTTATTGAATAACCGGGCTACCTCCTCTCTTAGTTGCCTGCAATCTTTCGTTCTGTGGCCATAGGTGCCATGATTTTCGCGCATTTGATTGGGGTTCCTCTGGGTAGGATTGGTCTGCATGGGTCGAGGCCATTTAGTGTCTTTGATGCGTCCGATAGCCGACATGATGGCGGATGCATCGATGCTGAAGTTATACTCGGATAACTGTGGTGCTTCCTTAGGTCCGGTAGGCCTGTCGAACCCATTTCTGTTCATCAGCCCCAGAGACCCTTGACCTCGATCACGTCTTTTATTGCCGTGTCCGGGGTTAGGTCTCAATTCATTGATCCTGTGGTTTCCACTATATGGTCGGTATCAGTCCCTGAACGGACCTTGTTCACGATTGATGTCCCTTCTAGCAGCGGGTTCAGAACCCAACTGATCGTCTTCGACTCTAATTTTTGACTGGTACCAATTATACATGTAGGCCCAAGTAATAGCTGGGTACTAAATCAGGTTATGCTTCAACCGCCGTGAAGCCGTTGAACTTCGTTTGTTCAAACCTTGAGTGAAAGCTTGAACAGCCCAATCGTCTGTGACTGGTGGAAGATCCATTCATTCCATTTGAAAATGAGATACGAACTCCCTTAGCATCTCATTATCCTTTTATTTTACCTTGAACAGGTCCGACTTCCTGGTCTCGACCTTTATGGCCTTGGCGTGCACTTTTACGAAAGAATCTGCAAGCATAGCAAAAGAATCGATAGAATTAGATGGTAAATTATGATACCATATCATTGCTCCCTTTGACAAGGTTTCACCGAATTTCTTCAATAATACGGATTCGATTTCATCGTCCTCTAGGTCGTTCCCTTTAATGGCACATGTGTAAGAGGTGACATGTTCTTTGGGGTCGGTAGTTCCGTTATATTTAGAAATCTCGGGCATGCGGAATTTCATTGGGATCGGTTTAGGAGCCGCGCTTGGGGGGAAAGGCTTTTGTACGAACTTTTTGGAATCTAAGCCCTTCAATATCGGTGGTGCCCCCGGGATATGATCAACCCTGGAGTTATATGTTTTCACCTTTTTGTCGTTTGCCTCGATCCTCCTTTCTCCTGATTCTATTCGTTTAGTCAGTTCTTCAAACATCTTAGCAATTTCGAAATTAGTCCCCGACTCTTGCTCATTTGACCTTACTATAGCTGGTTCCGTTCTGTGGGCGATTTCTCGGGGTTGACTGGGCTTCGGCCTGCTCAATATCTAGGTTTGACTCTGCAACTGAGCTATTGCTGCCTGTTGAGCTTGCAACATTTCAAAAATCATACGCAAGCTGACGCCGTTTTCCTCGACGTTATCGGTATCTCGAGCTGCAGATCGAGTGCCACTATGAATGCTATTTTCAGGTTCAGAATGTAGGTTTGCCTCAATGGCCACATGCGAATTAACGTCTAATGGCACTTCGACTCGAGCTCCAACGTCGTCGACAAGTGGCTTTTCGGTCCTGGGCATCAAGTTGATGTTCTCGCCTTGAAGACCAGCTTCGTTGTCGATAGGTAAGTCCATTTAATTGATAGCTCATCGTTGCAAACCCAGATTCAAAGACACTTCCGGAAACAAGCGTAAAATGGCGTATTTTTTGGATTCGTATCAAATAACCACTGTTATCCTTAGCTCCACGGTGGGCGCCAAACTGTTTACCCAAAAAATGGATAGAGTTGAATTTGTACGTAGTTCTAAGGGTATGTGGTATAACTTGACACAATGTTTACCCAAAAAACGGATAGAGTTGAATTTGTACGTAGTTCTATGGGTATATGGTATAACTTGACACAAATCGTAGGACTAAATAGAAATATCGAGTGTTAACTGTAGAGAAAGAAAAATAAGCAAAGTGGAAAAGATGATGATTTATGGATTAAGCAAGATGAATCAATCGATGAAGCTAAAAAAGGATAACTCTTCAATATGGGAGTGTATGATATCTCAGTTACAATGTATGCCAAACCTGTTCTTTTACAGAAATATAGTCATCCCTTTTATAATGGGGGGTCCTACTTTAGATATAATTAAAAATACATAGTGGAGAACCCATGATAAATCAGTTTTTCTCTAATTCCCGCCGAGATTCTCTCCATTAGTGCGGCTCCAACGACTCTTGTCTATGAGCTCGATCTCGATCAGACTCGGTATTAGTCGGTATTGGTCGGTTTCTAATTTTAGAGCTCGATGCGGGTTTGAGGTCGATGCCGACTCGGGGTCCAGTAATGACTTGGGCTCGGTATTGGTTGGCCTCTGGCCCTTAAGCTCGATTCCATCACATCTCATCATAGTTCGATTCGGACCCGAGCTCGATAATGACTTCGAGCTCGGTATTTGACTTGTCCCTGAAATTTGAAGCTCGTTTGTGCCTTCTTCGGATCCCATCTCGATATTATGAAGTCTTTTTTCGGTCCAGTACGTTTTCATCTCGATCAGTCGTACGAAACCCGAAATCAGTTTCGACCGTATACATTGTCATGAAGAGAAATTAGGTATGTTACACATTCACAACAGAGAGATTAAAGCTTCGGCAAACAAAATAAATTATGAATTATACCCAGCACACAATAGATGGTTCAGTGACTAACCACATCAGGATGGCAAAACTAGCAGACAAACACTACTATGTACATGCTGCTGAAATTAAAAAATTTGAGTCTTGTAAACACAGTTCTAAAAAATCAACCAGCAATTTTAGGAGCTGTCAATTACAGTTGCATTGAATCAAAATGTTTGAACTAGCTCTTTAATTTCAAAACTGTACAAGAATAAGCCATTACCCAATAAATCTAGATCAAAGTAAACAACTACATAAAATAAAATTACTGATATAAATATTTAAATAGCTATTTATAGTGTTCATACTTCTTCTTCCTGTTTGCTTTATAATCATATCATTAAATTAACATATGGAAAAAATTAAAAATGTATCTCTACTCGCACCGTCAAATGTTTTAGCTTTAGTTTATTAATTATTAAAATAAAACACAGATGGTGCACTACTAAACATGAAAGCGTTGCTGAATTGTGATTACTTGTACCACCGGCGCACAAATAATTACAAGAAACCCATCAAAAATCAATGCAGCCAAGTTAACAAAATAAGAAACCAGAAAGCCAATGACTTTCGATTTCAATGAATAACCCACTTTTTTGGCATTAGTTAGTATACTGATCTCTTTATTCTGCATTCAACAATGCTAATGTCTATAGCAAAACGAATCTTATAGAACAACTACAGTGTCAATTTATTAGCTAATTGAATCGGTATGTCCTAATATAATTCAGTTATAGACAGCTTAATTGTCTGTTAACAATCATAATGAAATATTTTAGGAAGACTATTCGTTAACTATGAAAGTTCTCCCTTAGACATATCAAAAAGTTCAAATAATTTTTTATCCTTGACCATAATCACAACTTTCAACTGCGTTTAGAAGCATGAAGTAGAGTTGACTCCTATTCATCTTTGATGACATGGCTATATAGACTGTCTAGGCGATTCCAATCATTACAAATGTTGCGTAGGTTTCCTCTATGTGAAGCCGACCAAAAAAACAGGTTCCCAAAATATCCTCTCTGTACCCCAAGAAAGATAGGAAAAGACCTAAACCAAATACACATTCCGACACAAGAATGGACAGTGATCAAATATGAACACAAAGAATGGCTTCCAGCGTATTCCATGTAATTTGACACTTGCATTATATTCTTATACGTCATCGAATCCATTTGTAGTAAAACTAAATTAA
Source organism: Nicotiana tomentosiformis (assembly GCF_000390325.3). NCBI lineage: Eukaryota > Viridiplantae > Streptophyta > Magnoliopsida > Solanales > Solanaceae > Nicotiana > Nicotiana tomentosiformis. The sequence goes on from NC_090822.1 coordinate 64,275,306, forward strand.
AATCTGGAAAAAATAAATACGAAAAGGATAAAAAAATTCAAATAAACAATGTCTCTACTGCTATGAGGATTTACAAAGAAAAAGTCATCCAACAATAGAGTTAACTAATTGCCAAGCGATACCCATCAAAATCATGGCCATCACGCCCCGCGAAAAGCATCAGCATTGTAAGCCTCTCCAAACTGTTGATATTTGCAAAAGAATGATATCGAAGGCCTTAAAATTTGGAATGGGTATATGCATGAAGTTCATATTAGCTCGTTCAACTCAAACTCGCCTCAACAAAAGCATAACCAAGGGATCATAGAAGAACTTTCAGGTCATACGTACTATCATAACACACTACTGTTACATGACACACTCTTTAAGTTTTAGAGTCAAATAAATTGGGCATACACATTGGCAAATGACATCCAACTAAACTATGAAGCAAAATGAATTATATATATGTACCTTGTAAAAACAAAGTCTTATATCATGATGATTAATTAACTACCTGCATATCATATGCATGACTAAGTCGGCACTCTGTGAAGGAATCTATTGTTCTTTGTCTTGATGCATGTTTACAAATTGCATCACGGGAGGTCCAGCATCTTCATATAACTCAATGTTTTCTTCTGATGTGACTGTTTGAGGTCGCCAGCCATCTCCCTTCTCCTTTTGCTTTTTTTATCTTTCATATCTTGCTTAGCTCTCTCTGTCTCTGCTCAAGTTAAACAAGCTCTTAGAGAAATTTCTTACAAAATAAATAAATAATTTTCTTTTTGTGGGCAAGGAAGTAATGAGACGCTGATGAAACTCAACATATATACCAAAGTATTAAAGTAAATATAAATCTCAACTACTTTCATACTTTGAGATCTCTTTCCATGACTTTGGATCTGCCGAGAGAATTATTTCGTTGCAAGTAACTTAACTGTAACCATCTATGGAGATATTTGTACCTTTTGATAACTTCTTCCTTAACTAAGTTGAGTAGGAATTACAAGTAAATAACTCTAACAAAGATACAATATTACTAAGGACATATGATAAACTCAGTGTTGGGATCTGATCCTTTATTATGTTGCTACTTTGTTCTTCAAGCCTTGGAGTCAATGAGAGGCAGCAGCACACTTGAGAGCGAGACTTAATGATTTAGGGTTTACAAGTGTATATATTCCCTCGCCTAATGTTGGTAATATATAAGTAAGGTCATTGGGATGATGTATGCAATTATCCGGTACAAGGCATGCTCCATAAAGTGACTCCTGCACTGTTGCGTGTGCAGAGAAACAGTGCAGCGACTTTAACAGTTGTAGGGAGTTGACTTGTATTTTCACCGGAGGAACTGATAGACATATGTTTCCTCTGCCGTTTCTTTGACTGATCATGTTGGAACTTGAGCCATACATGTGACTTGTTATTCTTGAGCACTTTTGAGGATGTGAAATAGGTTCCCTATCTAGTTCTCATATGAAGTTTGTTAAATCATCAAAATACAAAAGACACATAACTTATCAATTTTCCCCTTTTTGATGATGACTAACTTATAATTGTAGTTCCCCCTGAGAACCAGATCTCTATACAATTTTTCCTGCAGAATATCTTTATTCCCCCGAGAGCCTAAGAACATGTTCCCCTTTTTGTCCCCCCTCTCAACGTTCTTCCTCCTTTTGGCATCATAAAAAGATTAGACGCAAGTAAATGCAAAAATATGTCAAGCAAGATTAACTCATGCTATATGTGTGTACACAATATGGCTAAAACCAGAACGCAAGAGTATAACATACATATCAAAAGATGAGATGCTCATTAATTAATAAGAGAGGAAAACAGAGGTAGTAGCACCATTGTTACAAAAACATCCACATAAAAACAACTTAAAGTACTAGTCATAACAACAACAAGCCAAAAATAAAAAGACACAGGGTTAAGATAGACATTATTCAAACTAGACACTGAGAAGGGAACTGTTTAAGAGGCACTGGAAGAGGGAGGGAAGGATGAGCAGGCAAGGTCTTTGAGAAGAATGTCTACTCGAGCATTTGCAGACAGCTGCTCGTTTATCAGTTGCTCTTTCAGGTCCTCGACCTGTTTCCTCAGGTCTGCATTTTCAGTAGTCAAGTGGGCAACCTCTGCACCTTGGGCATCCAGAGCTTCCATGAGAAACAGGTCTACTTTTGAAGCAATGGAACGCCTTTCTGCGCGTGGAAGCAGGACCTTGTTCACCATTTCAAACATAAGTTGATACTCTGGAATGAGGGCCTTCTTGTGCACCCGTTCCCCTTGTTGAACAACCTGATCTTTTAGAATTACCTTTCTAAAGTTAGGGGAACTTGTCCCTTCAACATATGAGAGCCCTTCAGTGGGCATACCCAAGATACTTCCAAGAACAGCCTCGTCCATCACAAAATCTACTCCGTTAACCTTCAAGCAGATGTTGTCGTCTTCCAAAGTAAACAGATCTGCGTAGAAACTGCGAACCTCATCTTCATAAATCTTGGGACTCTGAATGGTAAACAAATGAGTCCACTTCTGAAACTCGCAGATTGCAAACAACTGTCTCATGCCTAACATTTCAAGAATGTCAGTGTCAAATGCTCTGCCCCATAGCACCCTTTGCTTCTTAAGGTTTTCTTATCTCTCCACTTCAGACTCATCTACTTTGGCTTTCTTGGAGGAACCAGGTTCCTCTTTGTCACTTGCCTTCTTTTTTAATGACTTCTTCACACTTTTCTCCTTCTTTTCAGACTTCTCACAAGACTCCACTCCTTTAACATGCTTCTCCTTATAAACCTCCACCTCTTTTACAGATGATCCTCTCTTGGGCTTTATAGTCACAGATTTCTTAGAGGATTTACGAATCAAGGAAGAAGGTTCCTCATTCACCCCCTTATCTTCAATATTCACAATGTTTTCTGGAGGCACATCCTCTTCATTCACTAGATTTCCCCCTTTCACCGTCCTCCTTCTTTTCTTTTCCTCTTTGTTTCTCTTCAGAGCACTCTCAAAAGCTTCTTTCTCCTGCTGCTTAGTAGTGGGGCCCTACCACTTCTAGTAGCAATGAAACTTGACACAATCACATTATCATAGTCTTCCTCACTATTTTCATTATCCTCTTCAGACAAGGGTCTCATTTCAGGAATAATAAAATCCAATGGCACTACATCAAAGTGGGAAGAAGGAGCAGGGTCGGTACTGACCTAGGGCTCTTTTGAGGAGCATGGGGTTTCATCCCTAGTAGGAGCAGAGTGCTCTTATTGGGCAGAGGGAGCAAGTCCCTCTGTTATTTCCCCTATAGTACTGACTGGCACTATGTTTTGAAGAGGAACCAGTTCCCCACCTTCAACTCCATTTCCTTCTCCTTCCCCCTGAGACCTAGCGGTCACATCACGACACTCATACTCCCGAACCAACCCTTCATTGGTAGCAATAAGTAGCATATTCTCTACAGCTTCTCTCTCGCTCACACCCAACAGTGTAGAATCAAAAGATGCAGGAGGAGCGTTACCTATCGGAGAGGCAACATTCAGATCAAAATATGGAGCAGGCACTTCGGATACTTCACCACTGCTAACAATATGTTGTTGTAGCGATAAATGTTTTGGAGGTTTGGTTTTTGCGACTACAATGAGAACCGGAACTCGATGGGGTTGGAGAATAAACGGTGGGTGGTTGTTGGTCTGAGTTGGGGTTTTCATTAGATGACGGTTTACACTCAGGCTCACGCTATAGTGCTTCGTGAGACAAAGACACAGTGGGAGTGACACTGGTAACATTTGAAACCTCTGAATTTTAGGAAGACATAGTGAATTTTTGGAAGTAAAGACACGAGAAAGAGAGGGTTTTTAAGAGAAAGAGGAAGTTTGATGGATTTGATGTGGACAGTTGTGAGAAGGACGTCTCTTGGGGTTATTTAGAGGGGATGAGGGATCGGTTACAAAAGATTGCAACGGACTGAGTAGACGGGTCGGCTTGTAACGGGTGTGACGATTGGGCTTTAAGGGATGAGAGATAGAAACAGACTCATTTAATGACGTGGCACTTTTATGATCGTTTACAATGTGCATGAGTTTAAAAGGAATTACTAACCTGAGTCAAGGGAACCAGGTTCCCTGACTGAATTTTGTAAATGTGAGCCTCATCCTTTTACCACAATACAATATTATTAGTTGTTTGTTTGCTCTGTAGTTTCCATTCGTATTTACCTGTAACGGTATAGAAATGACTTAGAAATTGCTAGAAAATACGTTTTAGCAGTTTACCTATTCATTCTTTCATAGCCAATCATTGCGGGACCTGGTACTCAGTTTGATTTTATCAGCCCCAATGCCAGTCGATTCTTTTCAAAATGCTCTTTGTTCAATGCTTTGGTGAAGATCTCAGCTACCTGGCCCTCTGTTTTGCAGAACTTCATGCAAGTGAGACCCTTTTCAACATTATCCTTGAGAAAATGATGTCGCACATCAATGTACTTTGTTCTCTTATGCTGGACCGGGGTCTTTGCCATGTTGAGAGCACTTCTGTTGTCACATAATAATGGCACACAATCAGAAAACACCACAAAATCCTCCAGTTGTTGGTTGATCCACAACAGTTGAGCACAACAGGAGGCAACTGCCACATATTCCGCCTCTGCAGTAGAAAGAGCCATAGAGTTTTGTTTCTTTGTACCCCATGAAATCAAGCATGACCCTAGAAAATGTGCCATGCCAGATGTGCTCTTTCCATCCACCAAGTAACCAGCATACCCAATTAAGTTGAAATTATCTCCTGAAGGATAGTAGAGGACCAGGTCCTATGTTCCTTTGAGATACCTTAGAATCCTCTTGGCAGCTTTCAGATGAGATTCTTTTGGACTTGATTGGAATCTAGCACATAATCCCACACTGAACATAATATCAGGTATGTTGGCTGTGAGATACAAGAGTGAACCAATGATACCTCTATACATGGTTTCATTCACAGGAGCACCAGGTTCATCCATGTCCAAACGAGTGGCAGTGGCAATAGGAGTATCAATTGTTTTTGAACTTTCCATCTCAAATTTCTTCAGAAATTCTTTAATGTATTTCTGCTAACTAATCATCGTTCCCTTGGAGGTTTACTTAACTTGCAGACCTAAGAAAAAGTTCAGTTCCCCCATCATGCTCATCTCAAACTCGCTTCCCATAAGCTTGGCAAACTCCTCACACAAGGAAGCATTTGTTGCACTAAAAATGATGTCGTCAACATAAACTTGCACAATCAGCAGGTTCCTCCGTCGTTTCTTCAAAAATAGAGTGTTGTCGAGAAGGAACATGGACAACCTTTCATACCATGCATAAGGGGCCTGCTTTAAGCCATATAGTGCCTTGTCAAGCTTTAATACATGTTTAGGATGCTCATGACACTCAACACCAGGTGGTTGTTTGACAAAGATTTCTTCCTTTAAATACCCATTCAGAAATGCACTCTAGACACCCATTTGGAACAAATTGAATTCCATATAAGATGCAAAGGCAATGAGAATTTCGATGGCTTCCATGTGTGCAACTGGAGCAAAAGTCTCATCATAGTCAATACCTTCTTCTTGATTATAGATTTGAACCACTAACCTGGCCTTGTTCCTTGTTGTATTCGCAAACTCATTAAGCTTGTTTCTGAACACCCACCTTGTTCCTATAATAGTTCTATATGAAGATCGAGGAACCAGGTGGCATACACTGTTCCTCTCAAATTGATGGAGTTAATCTTGCATAACAGTAATCCGGTCAGTATCTTTCAATGTTTCCTTGATATGTTTGGGCTCAATTTAAGAAAGTAAAGCTGAGAAGGCAAACATGCTTCTTGTCTTTGATCTGGTTTGAATCTCTTAATCAGGAGGGGGTGATCACATTCTGGAGAGGATGTGAACTTTTGTGCTTCCAGTTGGACACCTGAATCTTATTGTGAGAAGACCTAGGTTCCTTTGAATGGGATCCATCATTAGCATCAATGGAAGAGTGAGTGCCACTTCTCCGCTCAGCATCAGGAGTTCCTTGGACGACATCAGCAAATCTATTTTCTGCTTCAGTTATTGTAATGGAGGAACCAAGTTTTTTTGTATCAACTGGAGGTTCTGATGTATCTTCCTCATTAGATTCCTTGACCTGACTTATCAGATCAGCCTCTCCATTTGACATATCAATGACTTCTCCAGGAACATTTGACTACTCTCCATCTTGATCATTCTTATCATGTGAGTCTTTCCCACATAAGTGGTGTGATTCATCAAAGATTACATATATGCTTTCTTCAACACATTGAGTCCTTTTGTTGTAGACCTTGTACGATTTTCTTTGTGAAGAATACCCAAGAAAGATTCCTTCATCACTTTTGGCATCAAATTTTTCTAGTGCTTCCTTACCATTATTGAGAACGAAACATTTGCAACTAAACGTTCTCAGGTGAGTCATCTTGGATTTTCTCCCGTACATCAATTCATATGGGGTCTTGTTTAAGAGGGACCTAATCATGCACCTGTTTATCAAATAGCAAGCAGTGTTGACCGCCTCTGCCCAAAAGCATTTTGGTACACCACTGTCAATTAGCACCGTCCTTGCCATGTCTTCGAGAGTCCTATTTTTCCTCTCCATAATATAATTTTGTTGGGGTGTTCTGGGAGCTGAAATATTATGACTTATACCATTTTCAGCATAGAATTCTTTGAACTAGGCATTGTCGAACTCTGTGCCATGATCAGATCTTATGCTTACAACATTATGGTTCATCTTCACTTGAATCTGCTTCACAAAGGCAGCAAAGACTCGAAAAGTTTCATCCTTGGTTCTGAGGAACAAGGTCCATATGAATCTAGAGTAGTCATCAATTATGGCAAACATATACTTCTTTCCTCCTCTACTGGGCACCCTCGTAGGTCCACACAAATCCATATGAAGAAGATCAAGTGGCCTCGAGGTGCTTACTTCCTTTTTTAGCTTGAAGTAGGACCTGACTTGCTTTCCTCTTAAACATGCATCACACACCTTGTGATCCTTGAACCTTGACTTAGGCAGCCACGAACTAGGTCCTTCTTAACCAGCTTGTTCAGCAACGAGAAACTTGCATGTTCGAATCTTCTGTGCCACAGCTCAGCATCATCATCAACAACACTCAAACATGTAAGATCCCCACTATTCAAGGACTCAAAATCAGCAACGTAGATGTTTTTGAATCTTTTTGCCATTAAAACCACTTCACCAGTCACAAGATTGGTGATTGTGCAAGTCTTTGATAAGAATTCAACTTTGTTTCCTTTGTCTAGCATTTGACAAACACTCAATAGGTTGTATTTCAGGCCATTCACATAGTACACATTCTCAATCGAGTGAGTGGGTGTCTTCCCAACTCTTCCAACTCCTAGAATGTATCCCTTTTTGCCATTGCCAAAGGACACACTCCCACCTTGCAGGGCTTTGAGTGAAAGGAAATCATCAGTGCTTCCAGTCATACGCTTAGAGCAACCACTATCCATATACCATCTTTGGCTGCTTCCTTTCACTGCTCCCTGCATAAGGAAATCAGAGATTAGACTTAGGAACCCAAACAAGTTTTGGTCCCTTGTAGTGAGGAAAAGGGCAAATTAAACTTCTTCTTGTCCAAGCAGGCATCACACGTTTTTTTTATTGGAGGGACCAGGTTCCTTAGCAGTAGGTACTTTTTCAACAAAAACTTTATTTTTCTATTGGGACTGAAATCTAGCTTTACATGATTCTTTAAAGTGCCTAGTGTTACCACAGTGAGTGCAAAGCTAGTAAGGAGATTTTTCCTTTTGGAACCCAATTCCCTACATGTTCCTCCCTTTACTTTTATATATTGCAGTGATTGTATCAGAGGACCAAGTCCACTTTAGAGATTTATCTAGGTCATTTTTAACCCTGCCTAGATCTTCCTTAAGTTGTCTATTTCTCTCAAGTTCAGCACACAGACTCAATTTCACTATTTTGTGCTCATTTTTGAGTTTAAGGTGTGCCTCACTTGCCACTTCCTTACCTTTTAAAGTGTTTCCAGAACTACTTTCTCTTTTTAATTCTTCTACTGTTACTTTTAGATCCACAACTACTACCAACAAGGCATCTCTCTCATGCTCTACGTTTTTAATTTTCTCAGTTAGAGCATCATTTTCTTTCTTTAAATACTCAATGGTTTCTTTTAAATCAACCACTACAACTACCAAATTATCTCTCTCATGTTCTACCTCTCTTAGTTCCATAGTTAACCCATTTTTATCATTGATAAGATTATGATAAGCATCAATCAGAACATTAGCTAAGGATACAAGCTTCTTTTGGGAAAAAAACTTCAAATTTCTTTCAATGTCTAGAAAATTTACCTCATCATTATCTTCATCCTCGTAAGATTTACCCATCGGGGAAAAGATGGAGACATATTCAGCTGCTTCACTTTCAACTACCATCATAGAGCTCTCGTCTTGTTCATCATCTCCCTCAGATTCACTCGAGGAGTCTCCCCATGCAGCAAGAGCTTGTTTCACAACAGTGTCAGCAACATCTTTTCTCTTGCATTTCCTGTCAAGAACCAGGTTCCTCTTGGTTGTTTTGTCTATGTTGTGCTTGTACTGATCTTGCTTGTGGAGAGGACAATCTTTGATGAAATATTCTGGCTTCCCGCATTTATGACACAAGTCATAGCCTTTTGATCTACTGGAGCTGCCCTTTTTCGGAATGCCTCCATTTCTGCGAACCATTTTCTGAAATCTCCTTGTCAAATAGGTCATGTCAGCATATTCACCACTTGAATCATTATTGTCTTCATTGAGTACGAGGTTCTTTTACTTTTTGGGTTCTCTTCTTTCATAGTCCTTCTTTTTCTTCATTTCATATATCTTCAGATTTCCAATAAGTTCGTCAATGGTCAACTGTTGCAGATCTTTTAACTCTATGATAGCATTGACTTTGCTTTCCTAAGAACCAGGTGATATACTAAGTATTTTCCTGACAAGTTTGTTCCTTGGAATGATCTCTACTAGAGAGTGGAGCTCATTGATGATGGAGGTGAATCGAGTATGCATGTTCTAAATGGACTCATCATCCTGAAGAGTTCATACTCAATAGTGAGCATGTCGATCTTTGACTGCTTGACTTGAGTTGTTCCTTCATGTGCGGTTTGGAGATCCTCCCATATCTCCTTGGTAGATTGACAAGCAGAAACTTTGTTATACTCGTCTGGTCCAATACCACAAACGAGGATATTCTTTGCTCGGAAAGCTTTCTCTATATCTTTGCGGTCGGCATCATTGTACTCCTTCCTTGTCTTTAGAACTGTCATTGCTGGCTCGCCAATGGTCTTCATAGGGACGACGGGACCATCACATATGGCATCCCAAAGCTCTAAATCTTCAGCCATAATAAAATCATGCATCCTTGTCTTCCACCATCCGTAGTATTGTCCATTGAATCTTGGTGGATTCTTTCTAGGTATTAGACTTATAGAAAGAAGCTACTCTAATACCAATTGATTTAAACTTAGAGTCCACCAAACTGTATAGAGAACCTGGTTGTCTATCAGTTTCCACAGAACACACACACAGAGTAATAAATAAATGACACAACATTGTTTTACGTGAAAAACTTCTAGCTCACGAGATTAAAAACTACGACCTATACTCGTAGGATTTTAACTTTACTAACCGAGCAAACTTTAGATTACAACCTATAGTAATCTAGGAATTATCCTCTTAATCCCTCACCTACTTGTAATAACTCTATTACAAGCCTCTTTGTAATAACTCTATTACAAAGCTCATACTTTGACTAACTCTAGACAAACACAAACACAAAGTTTATGTTTTTACAAACGATGTCCTACACAATGCTTCTAACTAAGCTGAGTAGGAATTACAAGTAAATAACTCTAACAAAGATACAACAATACTAAGGATATATGATAAACTCAGTATTCGGATCTGGTCCTTTCTTTTGTTGCTACTTTGTTCTTCAAGCCTTGGAGTCAATGAGAGGCGGCACCACACTTGAGAGGGAGGCGTAATGATTTAGGGTTTTCAAGTGTATATATTCCCTTGCCTCATGTTGGTAATATGTAAGAGAGGTCATTGGGATGATGTATGTAATTATCCGGTATAAGGCATGCTCCATAAAGTGACTGTTGCACTGTTGCGTGTGCAGAGAAATAGTGCATCGACTTTAACAGTTGTAGGGAATTGACGTGTACTGTCACCGGAGGAACCGATAGCCATCTGTTCCCTCTGCCGTTTCTTTGACTGATCAAGTTGGAACTTGAGCCAGACATGTGACTTGTTGTTCTTGATCACTTTTGAGGATGTGTAACAAATTCCTATCTAATTATCATATGAAATTTATTAAATCATTAAAATACAAAAGGCACATAACTTATCATGCTTCATACTCACCGCTTTCTTCTTCATCATTCAATGTTGTTTTCTCAAGAAGACAATCGCCCCATTTATCGCAATGATTCGGAAAACTCTGAAAATAGACTATCTTAACTAAATACAACTTGACCAAAAGTTATCCAAATCCAATTGGTAAGAAACAAATTGAAAGCCGAGGAATAATCCCTGTTAATTAATAATAAACATAAATGCATGCGTACTAAGCTACAATAAACATGGATATCACGTGGAACCAGTACGGCATTGTTTATTGCCAAAGTTCCATGTGTATTACGCATTATAATGTTAATGTGACAATTGATGGCACAAACCGAGCTTCTTAAGCTAATTTGTTTTCTTTTGACAGCCCAAAGGATAAAATATGCGTTCAAGCTTGCAAGTATAATCCTTTTTTTGAAAAGTTCAACCCACATGGGTCAAAATCTGCCCGTAGAATATTTGAGACAAGATAATACTAAGGGAAGAATTCCCGAGTCGTCGTCAGTAGAGATGGCCCAAGAAGCAGCAAAATCCATAGTCGAAGAGTCGACGAGGGCCGTGGTCGAGATGTCAATAAGGGTCGGGGTCGAGCACCATTGATAGAGCTTTTGTTGATACCAAATTTTGCCCTCATATTTTTTAAATAGTATATATACTTTTAAAATATCGTTTGCGTCAATACTTAATTTACAAAGAGTTATACAAGTATTTTTTATAATGTTTCATAATTTGTAGAGCTTTAAAATTAATTTTTTTCTTGCAATTAAATTACCTGGATATATATTAATTACCAATTAAATTATTTTGTGATGATTTAACCATCCAAATCTATTATTTGCATCCACAAATATGCTTCACAATATTTTCATATAATTATATTGACTATTCACCCAATTTTGCAATAATAGCCTGTATGTTATGCATAATTATATTTTTTACATTATTCGTGCCAAATAGTATTTTTATATTGTTATAATGTTAAGTTATTTTTTTTGAATCATCTTACAACTTAAATAATATTTTATTATTTGTTAATTAATTTTTATAATTTTATTTTAATGAAATTCGTGTATTTTAAATTATAGCCCAATATTTTCGAACCAATTAAAGTCAAAAACACCTGGCCCATTCTGTTTAACCCTTCAGAATCCCAAACCAAACCACCTCTTCATCTAACCCAGTCGCGATCCGTCTCGCGATCCGCCTCGCTTCCTCTTTAATCCTGGCCGTTGATCTTAAATGATCAATGGCCCACGACAACCTTTGCCTTTTTCTTATAACCCTCGCCCCAAACCCTAGAGACAAATCGCTCATTCCACCGCCCCTTGAATCTCTTGAACCTTCCCCTCTTCTCTGAAACCCTAATAGCCGCCTCCCTTAACCCTCTCCGATTCCTACCCCAAAATGGAATCAATCCATGATTCTCTTACCTTATACGTTCTGTCATCTGGTTACTTGCACGATTTTGGCATCACCTATTGCTTGCCTATTTTTGGCAAATACCAGGCCTTGGGTTTTGAACAACCGTCCTCAATCTTTAAGACTTAGGCGGTATTTCGTCTATATACACTCACCACCGGGTTGTATGGGTCTGATTTACCAAAATCCTTGGCCAATCTTTAATTTCCGTCGAACAAGGGTTTGAAATTTCAATTTGTTTTCTTTTCTGGTTCTATTATCGACTACATGTGATTTCCTTTCCTTATTTTGTGTTTGATTAATTGTTTTCCATGTTTACTCGCTTGATTCCACCACTATATAAACCGCTCCCCTAATCCCCTTCAAGGGAATTTAATCATGGTTATTCTCTCATACTCTCATTCACTCAAGACTATTCTGAATCTATTGGTCTTGTCCGGCTGAAAGCCAAGGCCATCAGAATCTTCTCTATTAACCTCCCAAGTGCGAGCACTGCTCGGGGCTCACTGAAACTCTTGTGAACTCTGACGCATTAGGATTTGGGATTTTTTGCTGTTCTATTGCTGTCACTACTGAGATTCTGGGTACTCACCCTTTTTTGTTTGTTTATCTTCGCAACTGGCCAACATTCTTGACTCTCATAGCCTTCATCGTTATTCCTTTACTTACTTATGTGTGTACTCGGTATGCCAATGCTGATTCAACTTTTAGACAAACATGCCTTAAGTTTCTCTGTTATTTATGAACTTGCAGTATTATATTATTGTGTTCTTTTCTATAAATCTACTATCTCAATGATGTTCCGTACGTTCCATGACCTCTAGTATCGAACTTGAATAGTTTCAACATGCGTAGTAGACTTTCACTCTGCATATTTGATTCGAATAGTTCCTGACCCTCTTAAGTTTTACCTTACTGACCATGTTCATACTAGCCTGAATGTCATGTTCTGTGCTCACACTTATGCCTTAATTTCATGTTCTGTGATAGTTATAGGTTCATACTTGTGCCTTAATGTCATGTTTGCTCAGATTCTGCTTTAAGGAATCTCTTCCTCTTGAACCCTTTAAGAATAATCTATTATTTCCTGCAAACCGATTCCTGATTCTCCTATGTTATAACACTATTTCACTATATAACCAAACTTGTTTATCTGCAATTCGTAACTCTAGTAGTCATATTCTTTGATCTGTCAATCCTGCACTCTTAGCATTTCTTCTAGGATAAATGTCAATGTGTAGTTTTCTCTCATGTGGGATCGACTGATATGAATCCTAATGTTTGCTTGTCCTGTTGATCTATAATTAACGTGTTCTTTTACCTACCATGAGTTATTTAGAGTCTTTGTGCTATAGTAATGCCCATCATGTTAGGTCTCATGTTCAACTAAGTGATATACTGTCAACTGTTCTTAACTATGCCCTTAGCCCATTGCTATGTTGTTGATGAACATACTCTCATCAGGCTCTCATGTTAAAACCTTCATGTGAAAACTGCCTCTCACTTTTTCCTGTCTATGAATTTGCTAGATTCTCATGTTAATTGTCTGAAAACCTTTGGACTAATTCTGGACTATTCTTCATTTTAAAATTCTATTTGAAGTAGTTTGTTAGCTTATGATGTTCAATCCTGTCACTTTAAAACCTAGCATGAGCCCATTTTATGTATGTCTTCTGTATTTTCCAAAGTTTCATGTGATCCTGCTTATATGTTTTGGTTAGAACTGTTTGTTACTTACAACTTTCAAAATTAAGTGTGAAAAGGTATTTAATGAATTCCCAGAGTAGTTGTCACTTGCATGGTTAAGTCCGGCATCAGTAGGTAAGTCGTGCATCTTGGGCCTAGTATTGGGCCATACATGTTGTTGGACCTATATGCTAAATTCATGCATCTTCTATTGTTCTGCTAAGCCTAGGGCTTGGGCCTACTAGTCATGTGAAGAGTGAGGATTGTTGAAAGGCCAGCTAGTGTTGGGTTGTTTTGTTTGGGTCTATTTCTAGGCATGTAGTTATTCTTTAGGTACTGTTTGTAGGTGTATTCATTATCCAGTTCTGTAATAATTTGTAAACTAAATAATTGGGGAATTAGTAAAAAAAAAATGGGGATAGGGTACTTTAATTCTCACATGAATGGGTAGATAACATGCTTACAGGATCTACATGTTTGTTTGCTACTTTGTTCGATATGCCTATTTCTATACACTAATTGTCACGCCCCAAACTCGAGGAGTGCGACCGGTGCTCAACCGAGTGAACCCGGTCGAGCAAGCCTACGTTACATCAACCTCTCATCATAACTCATGCATGATTTATCAAAATATAATTAGATCATGACTTTCAAATTGAATACATTTGGCTCAATGGCCTATAATTTTTCTTTTCTTTTCTTTTTCTCTCGTGATGGGTACATAGCTTCATAAATATCTATGAACATAAATACATGAAGAAACTCAAAACTTAAGTACATGACCCATAATGTACATGGAGCTTCTATGACAATAGATACCTAAGTACATAAAACCAACTAGACTCGAATGCCCACTCGAATTGTAGCGGACTCACCATAATCTGTTGCGCAAAAGTTCCCTAGCAAAGATCCATATCATCCTGTAGAAGTATACTTGCATCCATTAAAAGATGCAGCGCCCTCGGCAAAAGGGACGTGAGTACATGTGGAATAGTACTTGCATGTAAAGCAAACAGAACAACATATGATATCATGGTAATTAAAAAAATAGTCATATGAATTACATCAAGAACTACGAAATATCCAATAGATTCACATTTCAAGTCTCGTTGTGCTTACATCATTTTAAATTTCGTTTAGGATTAACTGAGCCACATGAACTATGCGTGGAATACATAATATAAAGTAATTGAAATAACATGTTCAAACACGGCCAATGTAAATGGCACGTAATGTCTGTGTTAACAATGCGTCTCACTAGACCGTCCATATCCCTCTTTTATCTTACACCTATACATTTCATAGACCGTCCTTAGTGTTCACATGTCATATTAAACACTTATGTCTTTCCTAGACCGTTCATATGATTCCATAGACAATACACCTATGTGTTTCATAGACCGATCATAGGATTCAATAGACAATACAACTATGCGTTTCATAGACCGTTCATAGGATTCACATATACCATACAATACACATGTACGTTTCATAGACCGTTTACAGTGTTAACTTACACAATACAACTGTGCGTTTCATAAACCGTTCACAGTGTTTACTTACACAATACACTTGTGCGTTTCATAGACCGTTCACAGTATTTACTTACACAATACACATGTGCGTTTCATAGACCGTTCATAGTGTTTAGTTACACAATACACCTGTGTGTTTCATAGACCGTTCACAGTGTTTACTTACACAATACACTTTTGCGTTTCATAGACTGTTTACAATGTTTACTTACAAAATACACCTGTGTGTTTAATAGATCGTTCACAGTATTTATTCATATTATATTATACACCTATGCATTTCATAGCTCATCCATAGGATTCACATATTATACACATATACGTTTCATAGACCGTCCATAGGGTTCATACACATCATTATGCACATAACCATATATAAACTCAAAGCGACATGATTAACATTACATTAAGGTCGTAAGTTCCCGGATCATTGGAACACTTCATGTTCATGCTCATCATGGAGAAACATAGCTCATTACATTAGCATATGTATGGTGAATCAATGAGTCAATTTCAATGGCACATGAGCCCAATTTATTTTCTTAAGGTTCATCATCATTTTAGCATAGGACATATCCCTTTCATCTCGTTATTCACTCACTTGACATCTTGAGGTCATTAGCTAAGTTCATGATTCTTGAGGACTTAACATCGAAGTCATTTACATACATTATTTCAGAAGCATACAACTATAGTCGAAACCATTGGGACATACAACACCTCATAATTCTCATTTAGACAAACGACCACATTTCATGTTCGTACTATCACTTCATTAGTACTTTCAACTGCTTACAACATCATTATTTCATTAGCTCCCTTTTGCCATACATATTATTCTTCATTCACGGTACGGTGGTCGTATCTCATATTCCATACTTTCATTTCATTACTTTCAAAGCTCATCATCATAAACATCAACATAGAGAATATTCTTAAAGTACCTTTCCCAAGAAGGATGTAAAGGCTTAAAACACATTGGAATACTTACGAAGCGCAGCATTAGTTAGAACAACCACATTTGGACATGACTTGAGTACATAAGCTTTTGGATAATTATATTTTCAGAGTCAATTTGGAATAATTGAATCAAGGCTCATTTCATTTCATTGGCGTTATTGGCCACAATTATAACTTTCATCATTGGCACGGTGTCTACACTTTATATCCCCAACTCACTACTTTCACTTTCAAACATCTTTATAGATTATCGACAACAAAGAATCTCTAATCACAAATTTTAGTACACCTATGAGTAATTAAGAGTCTTAGGCACATTGAGACTTCTTACAAAATTTGGCATAATAGCCTTCACTTGAAACACTACTTGGAGTCATAACATTTTTATATCCAACTCATGCTTTGAACACACTCCCGAAGGATAACATCATGTGATAAGAGCATCCGGAATACATTTGGAACATATACAAACAACACAAAGCTTATTCGGAATAGTTAACTCGGGACTTACAAGAACATCATGGGATCCAATTCTAGGAAAGAAGTTTAGCCAACATACCTCGCTTTGAGATTTCTTTAAATTACTACAACGTTCCGGAAATTCTAGTAATCCCAATCTATTTTGAGACATAATACAAATTGAACCATAATTAGGAAGATATTCATGGTTTTAGTTCATTTGAGTATTTTATCAAACACTAGGTGTGTAAATTTGGCTACAAGGTTCTTCTACAAGATTTTCTTCATTCTACAACCCAATCTTTACTTATTTGAGCTCAACAATCTTCCCACAAACCTTATTGGTACATGCATGTATAAATATTACTCACATACCCAATAATCATACTCCTAATCAACCATCTTCTACCCAAATTCGAAATTAAAAACTAGGGTATGAAACCTTAACTCTTAGATGAAGAACTTGTGAGATTTTCTTGTTGGATTTCAAAGCTTGGACAAGATGTTGATGAACAAAAAACTTTATGTACTTCCTCTATCTATAACACTCTCACTTCTCTCTAAAAAACCTCATATAATTGCCACAAAATAAGCCCCAAAGCCTATTTATCAAAATGGGGTCAGGTTATAAAAATAGAAAAATTAACCCTTCGAAATCAGGTTTGTGGTCGCATAATGGACTGCAAAATGGGTCTGCGGGTAGCACAATGCACCGCAAAATCGATGCCTAGAATTGGGCTACGCTGGCCAGGTCTGCGACCAATTTTGCGGTCGCATAACCATTTTTGTGATTGCATAACCACTTTGCGATCGCAGAATTGGCCGCAGAATCATCTTGTGCCAGCCTTTGATAATTTGGTCATACCTTCTTGTAAGAGTGTCCGAATGACTAACGGTTTGAATAATTAGAAACTAGACACATAGACATTTTCTTTTTATAGGTAATACACCACATAACTCTTTATATAATGAGAGTTATGCTCGTTTGAAGTTAGGTCTTGTGCGAACTCACTTGAAACTTGATCCCATTATAAAATTTTCAATTTGAGTTAGCCTTGGAGATCTTCTTAGACCATAAACCATTCTTAATGAACCTCATACATATATTAGCATGATCAATTGATATCATTCATATAATAGTCCTTGTCTGCACACAAAATAATATAATTAGCACTTATCAACTTTTTTAATACTGCTTAAGTACTTCGAAATTTTTCGGGGTGTTACATTCTCCCCCACTTAAGAACATTCGTCCTCGAATGTTTTAAAAGTCACTTCTAATAATAGAGTTACCATCATTTTACTTCCAACCATTATGCATTGGCACTTATGACCACATGGGTCTTATACTTCCTTTCTAAAATTTCAACTTACTTGGCTATCTTTACAAATTCTTAAAAGTTTCGGCAGAGTTTCCCCTGTAACGGGGCCTATCCACCTGTCAGAGAATCCTAGAAATCAATCCTAAATAACATATAGATAACACCACATTGTACCATATACTTGAAATCAACAACTATGACTCTCGGGGCCAACTGTATGACCTTGCTTACCTTGGTCGTATCCTTGACTTTTCCTTCCTCCATTACGAGGACAATTGGGCACCTCACATATTATACCTGTCATGTGCGTCATTCCTTTAATCCTTAGGCCTTTCTAATTTCTTAGCACAATGTGCAACACTCCTTGGTATTAACAAGGGAACTCCGAGACTAACATGGAACCTTAACGCATGATCGAGGATAGAAGAAGAGAAATATTTCCTAAATGTCGTTGTAGCCTCCCTATTATAAGTGTGGCCGACAACACACCGATAAGAGAGACTCTACTGACACAGCTCCATGACACCTTAGAACTCCTAAACCATGCTTTGATACCAAGTTTATCATGCCTCAAACTCGAGGAGTGCGACCGACGCTCAACCGAGTGAACCTAGTCGAGCAAGCCTACGTTACATCAACCTCTCATCATAACTCATGCATGATTTATCAAAACATAATTAGATCATGACTTTCATATTGAATACATTTGGCTCAATGGCCCATAATTATTTTTTTCTTTTTCTCTCGTGATGGGTACATAGCTTCATAAATATCTGTGAACATAAATACATGACAAAACTCAAAACTTAAGTATATGACCCATAGTGTACATGGAGATTCTATGACAATAGATACCTAAGTACATAAAACCAACTAGACTCGAATGCCCACTGGAATTGTAGCGGACTCACAATAATCTGTTGCGCAAAAGATCCCTACCAAAGATCCATATCATCCTGTAGAAGTATACCTGCATCTATTAAAAGATGCAGTGCACCCGGCAAAAGGGACGTGAGTACATGTGGAATAGTACTCGCATGTAAGGCAAACAAAACAACATATGATATCATGGTAATTAAAAAAATAGTCATATGAAGTACATCAAGAATCACGAAATATCCAATAGATTCACATTTCAAGTCTCGTTGTGCTTACATCATTTTAAATTTCGTTTAGGATTAACTGAGCCACATGAACTATGCATGGAATACATAATATAAAGTAATTGAAACAACATGTTCAAACACGGCCAATGTAAATGGCACGTAATGTCTGTGTTAACAATGCGTCTCACTAGACCGTCCATATCCCTCTTTTATCTTACACCTATACATTTCATAGACCGTCCTTAGTGTTCACATGTCATATTAAACACTTATGTCTTTCCTAGACCGTTCATATGATTCCATAGACAATACACCTATGTATTTTATAGACCGTTCATAGGATTCCATAGACAATACAACTATGCGTTTCATAGACCGTTCATAGGATTCACATATACCATACAATACACTTGTATGTTTCATACACCGCTCATAGTGTTTACTTACACAATACACCTGTGCGTTTCATAGACCGTTCATAGTGTTTACTTTCACAATACACCTGTGCATTCCATAGATCGTTCACAGTGTTTACTTACACAATACACTTATGCATTTCATAGACCGTTCGCAGTGCTTACTTACACAATACACCTGTGCGTTTCATAGACCGTTCAAAGTGTTCATTCATATTATAATATACACCTATGAATTTCATAGCCCATCCATAGGATTCAAATATTATACACCTCTGTGTTTCATAACCTGTCCATAGGGTTCATACACATCATTATGCACATAACCATATATAAACTCAAAGCGACATGATTAACATTACATTAAGGTCGTAAGTTCCCGGATCATTGGAACACTTCATGTTCATGCTCATCATGGAGAAACATAGCTCATTACATTAGCACATGCATGGTGAATCAATGAGTCAATTTCAATGGCATATGAGCCCAATTTATTTTCTTAAGGTTCATCATCATTTTAGCATAGGACATATCCCTTTTCATCTCGTTTTTCACTCACTTGACATCTTGAGGTCATTACCAAAGTTCATGATTCTTGAGGACTTAATTTCGAAGTCATTTACATACATTATTTCAGAAGCATACAACTATAGTGGAAACCATTGGGACATATAACACCTCATAATTCTCATTTAGACAAACGACCACATTTCATGTTCATAATATTACTTCATTAGTACTTTCAACTGCTTACAACATCATTATTTCATTGGCTCCATTTTGCCATACATATTATTCTTCATTCATGGCACGATGGTCGTATCTCATATTCCATACTTTCATTTCATTACTTTCAAGGCTTATCATCATAAACATCAACATAGAGAATATTCTTAAAGTACCTCTCCCCAAAAGGGCAATACACAATTTCAACTCATAAATATGTAAAGTCTTAAAACACATTGGAATACTTACAAAGCGCAGCATTAGTTAGAACAGCAACATTTGGACATGACTTGAGTACATAAGGTTTTGGATAATTTTATTTTCGGAGTCAATTTGGAAAAATTGAATTAAGGCTCATTTCAGAATATTTCACACATCATTTTATTTCATTGGCGTTATTGGCCATACTCATAACTTTCATTATTGGCACGGTGTCTATACTTTATATCCCCAACTCACTACTTTCACTTTCAAGCATCTTTATAGATTATCGACAACAAAGAATCTCTAATCACGACTTTTAGTATACCTATGAGAAATTAAGAGTCTTAGGCACATTGAGACTTCTTACACAATTTGGCATAATAGCCTTCACTTGAAACACTACTTGGAGTCATAACATTTTTATATCCAACTCATGCTTTGAAAATATTTCCGAAGGATAACATCATATGATAAGAGCATCCGGAATACATTTGGAACATATACCTTTCAACACAAAGCTTATTCGGAATAGTTAACTCGGGACTTACAAGAACATCATGGGATCCAATTCTAGGAAAGAAGTTTAGCCAACATACCTCGCTTTGAGCTTTCTTTAAATTACTACAACGTTCCGGAAATTCTAGTAATCCCAATCTATTTTGAGACATAACAAAAACTGAACCATAATTAGGAAGATATTCATGGTTTTAGTTCATTTGAGCATTTTATCAAACACTAGGTGTGCAAATTTGGCTACAAGGTTATTCTACAAGATTTCCTTCATTCTATAACTCAATCTTTACTTATTTGAGCTCAAAAATATTTTCACAAACCTTATATGTACATGCATGTATAAATAATACTCCCATACCCAATAATCATACTCCTAATCAACCATCTTCTACCCAAATACGAAATTGAAAACTAGGGGATGGAACCTTACCTCTTAGATGAAGAACTTGTGAGATTTCCTTATTGGATTTCAAAGCTTGGACAAGATCTTGATGAACAAAACACTTCATCTGCTTCCTCTCTCTAGAACACTCTCACTTATCTCTAAAAAAACTCATATAATTTCCCCAAAATAAGCCCCAAAGCCTATTTATCAAAATGGGGTCGGGTTATGAAAATAGAAAAATTAACCCTCCAAAATCAGGTATGCGATCGCATAATGGACCGCAGAATGGGTCTGCGGGTCGCACAATGCAGCTCAAAATCGATGCCCAAAACTGGACTATGCTGGCCAGGTCTGCGACCAATTTTGTGATCGCATAACCACTTTTGCGATCGCATAACCACTTTGCGATCGCAGAATTGGCCATAGAATTACCTTGTGCCAGCCTTTGGTAATTTAGTCATAACTTCTTGTAGGTGTGTCCAAATTACAAAATGTTTAAATAATTATAAACTATACACATAGATATTTCTTTTGATAGGTAATACACCATATAACTCTTCATATCATGAGAGTTATTCATGTTTGAAGTTAGGTCATGCGCGAACTCACTTGAAACTTTATCCCATCATAAAATTTTCAACTTGACTTAGCCTCGGGGCTCTTCTTAGACCATAAAACATTCTTAATGCACCTCATACATATATTATCACGATCAATTGATATCATTTATATAATAATCCTTGTCTGCATACAAAATAATATAATTAGTGCACATCAACTTTCTTAATAGCGCTTAAGTACTTCAAAATTTTCCGGGGTGTTACACTAATAGAGATCATGTCTATAGGGATTCAAACACTTCACCTACTCGATTTCTTTAATGCCCACACATTATCTGAAGCGGGAGTTTTAGTGCTTTACTTGTTCACATGTCTACTGCTATGCATTATTAGATAGCATGCCTATAAGAATCAAGCATCAATAACTATTCGCTCAATTTGTGCAACTGCAATGTGCTTATTTGATAGCATGCCTATAGGATTATATTAATATATGCCTTGCTAATACTCATCTATATACTATGTCTATAGGGCTTTAATTGATTAACCAATCGACTGCTTTCGTCGTCTTATTACTTTGCCCACCTAGAAAACATGCCTATAGGTTTCAAGCAACATCTCGATTCTGAAACTGCCTACTGCATAATGTGAAATATGTCCGCGTGCATTTGTTGCTTATTTGTGGAGGCTAACTTAGGCCTTTAATTGTCTTTATGTGAAGTCCTATCTATTTTGAATGTCGCTTAGTTTTATCATTTTTTGAGCAACCTAAGTAAAGTCTAGAACCACCCAAATAGTAGGTCCAAAGCCTCCTGAACCATAGGCATGGGACGGGTAACGCACGCGTAGGGTACGACTTAGAACTGAATTAGAACGCTTTTAAGTAAACAACTTCAACATAGTAAACGGGTAGCAGGAGATGATAGTCTGTGTCTACTGAATAATATGAGAAACCTCTACCTAAAGGGAGTTGCGAAGTATTATTCATGTTGCACGGGGTGATCTTTTAGGCTAAAAAACTTAGGACCCCCCCCCGGATCCCCCCTTTCCTTCATATACTTGGCATTTACATTTAGTCATTTAACATAGACCAATGCATTTGTGATCATTTAAGATTTGTACCAATTCCCAATGTGTTATGATAAGACTCTTTCTATACCTCCCTTTGTTTATTTGATCACCTAGCCTAATCACGTAATCCACATAGTTTAAAGTTTGACCGGGACCCATATTTGTGGATCTCGAAGAGTGCCTAACACCTTCTCTTTGAGGTAATTTGAGCCCTTACCCGATCTTTGGTGACACAGACTAGTTAAAACCAAGTTATTTACAAATAGGTTCCCTAACACACCTTAAAAACCATTAGGTGGCAACTCTTCTCTTTTAATACCTCATTTAAAAGAGTTGTCACACGTCCAAGACCGCTTTCACGAGAAAACGGGGGGCGATAGCATGGCGACTCTGCTGGGAATTACACTTAGGATCTTACCATAATGAACTTGACTTATGTGGATTACTCTCTTTTTCTTTATTTGTTCTAAAACAGCTTCTACATGCACATCTCTTCCCTTC
The DNA here is from genome assembly GCF_000390325.3 of Nicotiana tomentosiformis. Lineage (NCBI taxonomy): Eukaryota > Viridiplantae > Streptophyta > Magnoliopsida > Solanales > Solanaceae > Nicotiana > Nicotiana tomentosiformis. The sequence continues at coordinate 64,298,547 of NC_090822.1, forward strand.
TTCACCTTTATTTGCTTGAATTTGCTATGACATGAACATCCCTTCCCCTATTCACCTTTATCTGTTTAAATCTGCTATGACATGCACACCCCTTCCCCATTCAATTTTATAACTACCGTTCATCTCTTTTGATCCTGTCTAAAACTGCTATATCATGTCTTTCCCATCCCTACTTCCTGCTTTATTACATTTCCACATATATTTTTATGAACTAAACTGACTTCTTCCTTATGTCTTTCTTCTTTATTCTTTTCATGTTTACTTTTGCTATCCTATTTACTACTTTCTATCATGCAAACATTTGGCAACGTGTTATTATCTTTGCATAAAGCATGCTCCACATCATACTCCACTCGTGCCAATTATCAACATAGCGGCTTCGCACTCTTCCAAAAATTACCCTTTTAAAACTGAAAAGGCTTATTTGCGGTAGACTGGTCGATCAGCGGTGCAATCGACGGTCCTGTGCCTTTCTCTCTCAAGTTGTCCACTTGGGAGTACCAGTCTAGACCATTCTAGAAACCCTACTCCAACTTGAAATGTAAATGCATCATGCTAAACCTAGTATGGGCTGGAGCGTTATCAACGTAACAACCCGCTAAGATAAACCTTGTCCAAATTTTGCCGGGATTTCCACAATCCCAATAGACACTATCATATTATGTGCATTACTTGGAGAAAATACGCCAACGTGTTGATCACTATTGCATAAGTAGTCAAATCTGGAGGGGGAAAGAGCTAACCTTAGTTGGCTTGTAGAAAATGAAGCATGAAGTCCCCAGGTTCGGTATGGTCCAAAACATCCCACCGTTGCTACTTGACTGGTGAAAAGACCTTGCACCTTGCGACAAGAATCATGTGAGAAGAGTATTGGGTGACCTGCCATCCTTGCTAAACATTCGACCAAATAGGGCACTGATTGAGTCCACTACCATGTTCTGGGATGAGAAAAGAGTCATTTTTCGATTCGACGATATTGAAATGACTTCTCTCCTAGAATAAATAGGAGGCTTCGCTAAGTTGCCATGGAATAGTCCGAGATTACTGGTACCAGAGAATCGCACTCCTCGCGGTTTTCTAAAGATGTTGGGTTTTAAGAAAAATGACGAGTTGCTCTGTTTAAATAAGTCATACATCCCTTTTGAATTTATTTATGAGCGTTATGGGCACACCAAGTCATATCGTCTTCATCATGAGGAACTTGCCATTACTTCCTTGGGTTGGACGCACCGCCGAGTTTATGTGTTCATTGTCTGCTTCTTGGGGTTGTTGATATTCCCAATGAAAGGGGAAAGGATTCATACTCTCTTTCTAATATACAAACATCACCGTTTCACTAAGATTCTTGTCCATACTTTTCCATCAGATCTGAGAATAACTCAAATATTGAAGGCTTTTTCTGTCATTCATCATTGTCAGGAGGAACATCCACCTATCTCAACCTTTTTTGGGTGAATCATTCCTCCTATTTACTTAAATTCCATTTATTGCTATTCATTGTTATTGAATGCTACATTATTGCTCGTGATTTCTAGAACAGTTATTGCATGTTGTTATCATTGACTGACCGAACCCATCTAATGTTTATTGCATCTTTGAAAGCTTCATCTAGGGATAGTATTGCTAACTAAGATTAACCCCTAATTATATAAATTTAATTATTCGAACCAAGATCTGTATTTTTTGGTCAAATAATTTGGCGCCTTCTGTGGGGATTTCTTAGTTAAACTTTTAGTTTCTTCTAGATCTACAACTAGGACGGGTCACTAACGTAAACAAAAACAAGATCTCCTTTCTTTGTGTACACAAATTCCAACATGGTAGGTAACCGAGAAGAAAGGACGAGAATAACAAGTGACATCCCAACCAACCTCATGAACATCATCAATGAAAGCTGTGAAACGGCAGGTGAGGGCGCGACGCCCAGTGCTTGCCCTAGATGAGATGGGTCACTGCCCCTTACTACATCATAACAAAGTCCCGTGGTAAAGGAGCCACCACGTCTGTGGAGGAAGAGACGCCCCCAGTTGTGAAAAAACTCCTCGAAGCGTGGCTAACTGACATGCTAACAAGCATCCTAAACAAGCCCGCTCAGGGCACGACTACAGAAAATGCAATGACTTGCACGATACAACAAACAGATGAGCAATGCAACCAACTCTTTCCTCCAACAACATGTATTACACACAATGTCATTGATAGTGCAGGTGACAACGCCCTCGAGGACATTCTAAAAAGGATGGAAGAAATGGAGAATGAAAACAAGGCGCTCCGAGATTAAATGAAAGAACACCAAGAAAGGGTCGATAAAATACCGGGCGCTCCTAAGCTGTTGCTGAAGAGGGACACCGGCCGGTTCATCGAGCAGCCTCACAGTGATGATGCATCCCCACATGCCATACCAAAGACCTTCAAAATGTCTTCGTACCTTAGGATATATGACGGCACAACCGACCCTAAAGATCACATGACTCATTACGTCATCACCGTAAAAGGCAATGATCTCACCAAAGAATAAGTATCTTTTATTTTGCTGAAGAAGTTTGGCGAAACCCTTATAGGAGAGGCATTAACATGGTATTCGCAACTACCAACATGGTCCATAGAGACTTTCGAGGAAATGGCTGAAAAGTTCGTAACGACCCATGTCGGAGCCAAGAAGGCCGAGGCAAGAGTTAACGACATATTTTCTATTAAGCAGTCCTTGGGAGAGAGACTAAGGGACCTCCTCACCCGATTCAACCGAGTGAGGATCACTCTCCAAACGTATCTGAAGGGATGGCGGTCGCAGCCTTTCAGATCGGGCTGAGTAGAGATGGTCCAAGAGCAACTAGAAAACTGTTGAGTCGGTTGATGAAGTATCCCTCAACCACTTGGGACGAAATCCACAATGGTTACTGTGTTGAGGTCTTTGCAGATGAGAACGACCTCAACGGACCAACTTACCTACTAACCTTCGTACAAGCCGAATCAAGAAAAGATCGAAGAGATAACGTAGAAGAGATCATCCAATTCCATGACCTAACAGGGAACGACATCAACCATATATCAGGGCGGTCGTTGCGCCCTCCCCCTCTATGAAGAAGGTCCGTCCATACCAAGAACGGGAACTCATCGGAACGACTGAGGTATGCCTCCCCTATTATCTACTCACAATTTTTGCGTGTCACCTACAGAGATAGTCTACGCTCTGGAAAAGCTTGGACCGAAAGTGAAGTGGCCACCGAAGATGAGATCAAACCCAAACATCAGAAGTTCCGACACCCTTTGTGAGTTCCATCAGGAACGAGGACACAAAATTGAAGATTGTATCGCCCTGAGGCAAGAAGTCGTAAACATATTGTGATAAGGGCACCTCAAAGAGTTACTAAGCAACAGGGAAAGAACCAACTTCGCCAGAGGACGTGAACACCAAGGACCGCCAAAACCACCCTCACCAGCTCGCACCATCAACATGATCATCGGTGGCACTGATAATGCCTCTATCAACAACGTGAAGTTCACGACTACCCACAAACTCAAGCGATCTATCACTCCATGAGCGGTACGATAAACTCGAAGAGAGTGTCATCTTCGACAAGTTGGATGCCGACGGTTTGACCTTTCCTCATAATGACACCCTCGTTATTACTTTATGTATTTTAGATACTGATGTTAAACGCATTATGATAGATGACAGTAGCACCGCATGCATCATCCATCCTCGAGTGCTTACCCAATTGTGACTCGAAGATAATATAGTATCGCACTGCATCACGCTAACTGGTTTTAATAATGCAGTTGAACAGACATCCAGGGAAATTGCACTCCCCGTTCTGGCCGACGGCGTAACTTTGTAGACAACGTTCCACATCATGGACCAGGCCAAATGTACAACGCCATAGTGGGACAACCATGGATACATCCCATAAAATCCGTCCCCTCCAGCTTATACCAAGTAAATAAATTCCCAACTCCATGGGAAATTTTCAGTATACGAGGAGAACAACGCACATCACGAGAATGCTACCGCATTTCCTTAGACGGCACGACCACCCAACAGATAAAAGACAAAGAAAATGAGGCATAGCAATCAACAGGGTCGAGGTCGGAGCTAGAGGAAAAAGAGAATGTCATTAAGGAACCATATACGGCCGAAGCCACTGGTTCGACCAAAAAAGACCTCGACCCCGTTCAGTTGGATCTCAACTACTACAACAAGATGGCCTATATCGTCTGCAAGCTTCGGGAACCAAGTAAATTCAGTCAATTCTTAAAAACTAATGCATATTTGTTTGCTTTTAGCCATGCAGATATGCCGGACATCCCAAAATAAATCGCCACACACAAATTAAACATTGACCCACTCCACCCACAAGTGAGGCAAGTCAGGCGTAAATTCAACTCCACAATTAATGACGCAGTGCGCGAGGAGGTGGAAAAACTACTAGAAAATGGTTCCATCAGGGAATCGAAGTACCCCAAATGGGTCGCTAACGTAGTGATGGTCAAAAAGAAGAATGGAAAGTGGCGGATGTGCGTGGATTTCATAGATCTGAACAAGGTATGCCCGAAGGATTCATTCACGTTACCACATATCGACCAACTCATCGACACAATGGCCGGGCACGAGATACTAAGCTTCTTGGATGCATACTCAGGCTATAATAAAATCCTTATGGAAGAAGAAGATCAGGTAAAAAACCACATTCATCACCCATCAAGGAACGTATTGCTACAGGGTCATGCCCTTTAGACTAAAGAACGCAGGAGCTACTTATTAAAGGTTGGTGACAAAGATGTTCAAAGACCAGCTTGGCAAAACAATAGAGGTATATATAGATGACATGCTGGTCAAGTCCAAAAGGGGAGAAGATCACATCGATCATTTGAAAGAAACTTTTGACATACTCCGATAGTACGGAATGAAGCTGAACCCGGAAAAATGCGCATTCAGTGTAGCTTTGGGAATGTTCTTGGGTTTTCTAGTATCATAGTGAGGGATCGAGGTCAACCCCGACCAAATCAAAGCCATTGAGGGGATACCAGAACTCTTGACCACCAAGAAATAAGTCCAAAGTTTGACCGGTCGCATTGCCACTCTATCGAGGTTCATCTCGCGGTCGTCGGATAGGTGCCATAAATTCTTCAGTGTACTCAAGAAAGATAACGGCCTTGAATGGACTTCCGAATGCATCCAGGCCTTGTGAGAACTAAAGGCGTACCTATCATCTCCACCTCTGCTTTCAAAGCCCGAGACGGAAGAGCGTCTCCTCGTCTATATGGCTGTATCCAAGGTAGCTGTAAGCGCAGTCTTAATTCGAGAAAACAAAGGTACGCAATCTCCCATCTATTACATTATCAAAACACTCGTCAGGCCCGAGACAAGGTACCCACACCTTGAAAAATTGGCTTTGGCCTTAGTAGTAGCTTCACGAAAGCTTAGACCATATTTCCAATATCACCCAATCTCGATCATCACGACCTTCCCCCTCAAAAGCATTTTACATAAACCCGAACTATCGGGAAGACTGGCCAAGTGGTCCATCGAGTTAAGCAAGCATGATATCACCTATCAGTCACGAAACGGCGATAAATTCACAAGTACTCGCCGACTCCGTAGCCGACTTCAGCACAAAGATAATGCCTGAAGTCGAAAGGGAGGCCGTCCAAACCTCCCTCCAAACACAAGTCCTCTGGTCCTATACACCGATGGCACATCCAACGCGTCGGGGTCCGGACTGGGACTCGTACTCGAAGTCCCAGCAGGAGAAGTGATTCGCCAGTCCACAAGGTGCCCAGATATGACTAACAATGAGTCCAAGTATGAGGCCGTAATTGCAGGTCTAAGACTAACATTCAAATATGCAGCAAAACGGTTGAAATGGCACTGCGATTCCCAGCTCGTAGCCAATCAAGTCATGGGGACTTTCCAAATCAAGGAACAAAGGTTGCAAAAGTACTAGACCGAAATTTGAAAGCTACTACCTGAGTTCGATGAATGTCAGCTCGACTAAATCCCACGGGCACAGAATGTCGAGGCAGATGGCCTCGCCAAACTATCTGCAGCCACCAAAAGCATCGCAAACGGAGAAAAAATATGGTCCACCTCCTCAACTCATCACTAGACCAAATCGAGGTAAGAACCATAAACTTAACTTGGGATTGACACAATCGTATGATAGTGTACTTGCAGGACGGCACACTCCATAGCGACAAAAAAGAGGCCAAGAAACTAAGAATGCAAGCGGCCAGGTACAATATCCTCCACAACTATCTGTACAAGAGGACCTACGGCGGCCCTCTAGCGAAGTAATTGGGCCCGAACCAAACTCAACACGTCCTCGAATAAGTTTACAAAGGCCATTGCGGGGCTCACTCTAGAAACCAGGCACTGGTCAGATGCCTCATACGGGCAGGATATTACTGGCCTACCATGAAAAAGGATTTCGCAGACTTTGTAAGGTGATGCGAGCAGTGCCAAAAGTACGCCCCAATGATCCACCAACCAGGCGAACATCTCCACTCAGTCACATCCCCTTGGCCATTCATCAATTGGGGAATGGACATCATACGCCCCTACCAGCGGGGCGAGGTAATGTACGATTCCTTTTGGTTTTAGCTGACTATTTCTCTAAGCGGGTGGAAGCAAGAGCATTCGCCCAAATACAAGAATAGGAAGTAATCACCTTTATATGGAGAAACATCATCTGTTGATTCGGCCTTCCCAAAGAAATCAATTGTGACAACGGACCCCAGTTCACAGGAAAGAAAACCGTCGAATTCTTCAAGAAATGGCATATCAAGAGGATACTCTCGACCCCGTACCACCCCGCTGGTAATGGACAAGCAGAATCATCCAATAAGTTAATACTAACCATCATGAAGAAGAAGCTTGAAGACGTCAAGGGACTATCATTTGAAATACTACCAGAAGTATTATGGGCTTACCGAACAACTTCGAAAACAAGCACAAGAAAGACGCCCTACTCTTTGGTCTACGGGACCGAGGCAGTAATACCAATCGAGGTCAGAGAACCCAGCCTAAGTTACTCCCATGAGAGCGGCACAGGTAACGACAAGAGCAGAAGGCAGGAACTCGACAAAGTCGACGAACGAAGAGATATGGCCTACATAAGAATGGTCGCCCTAAAGCAACAAGTAGAATGCTATTACAACAAGAAATCAAAGGTTAGGCCGCTCAAAGTCGGGGACTACTTACTGAAAGCTAAAACTCAAGCGAGCAAAGACGCCTGGGAAGGCAAATTGGGTACAAATTGGGATAGTCCATACAAAATCATAGCCGAAGTAGACAAGGGTTCGTTCCAATTAGAGACAATGGAAGGAAAGCTACTACCAAACAATTGGAATATCATCCACCTCAAATACTTCAACTTCTGAGAGAAAAAGCGTCCCCAAAGCCGTACTCTTTTTTCCCTCACTTGAGTTTTGTCCCATTTGGGTTTTCTCAAGGATCTTTTTAACGAGGCGACGGAGGGAATGTTTTGAGTCAAAGTACACGAAGGTAGGGCCGTTGTTGCTATTTCATTGCTCAACCTCTCACTATTCTCCAGATCGACCAATGAAGGGACTAGATAGACCGGGACTAGGACTGGAACGCCAGCCAACACCCAAAAATCTATAAATTTCTCCAAGTATGTAACAAAAGCAACAATGTCAAGGCAATAAACATTACACTTATCAGCACATCTTTCTCGCATTCAGGTTATGTTCAACCTTGCTCGAACTAACACCTAATGGCCATCGACCGTAATTAAATTCAGGTTATGTTCGACCTTGTTCAAACTAACACCTACTGTCCCTCGGCCGTAATTAAACTCGGGTTATGTTCGACCTTACTCGAACTAACACCTACCGGCCCTCGGCCATAATTAAATTCAGGTTATGTTTGACCTTGCTCGAACTAACACCTACCGGCCCTCGGCCGTAATTAAACGTAGGTTATGCTCGACCTTACTCGAACTAACACTTACCGGCCCCCGGCCATAATTAAATTTAGGTTATGTTCGACCTTGCTCGAATTAACACCTACCGACACTCGACCGCAACTTAAACAAAAGGTTATGTCCGACCTCACTCGAACAAACATTTATCGGCCCTCAGCTGCAATTTAACAAAAGATCACGACCAAACAATTTGACGGCCTCGGCCAAATCTCAACATGCAAAAAAGGAAAAAAGGAATCAAATAACACGTAATCAGCTCCAAGGCCACAGCCAGCAAATGACAACACCAACAAAGCAAAGAGCAAAGGCAGCCAAACAACAGAAGCAAAAAACATACAAGTACAAAAAATAAACCACAGGAAAAGAAGCAGATGCAGAGAACAACTTTGGCATTTCATACTTAAAACGTTTTTTACAAAGGCTCGTGAAGACGCCGGCAAAAACACACAAAAGTTTACAAAATAAAAAGTAAACAAAGTTTACTATTAATAACCACCATCATGATCTTCTGCGCCTTCACCGCCTTGGCCACCGATGCCCTCGCTATCTTGACCCCGGTAGCCACAGTCGCCTTCACCCTCCGGATATGAGATATCATACAAGGCGTCCTCCTCAAGCCGATCTACACCTTCATCGCCACCTTCACCGGCCTCAGGCGTAGCAAGATCATACCCACAAGCGACTCGAGCTTCGCGAGCCTTCACACGAACACCTTCAAGGGCAACATCAGAGACAGACCCCGCCGCATACAAATTTCGAAAGATATCTAACTGAGCCTCGGCATGAATCCAATCCTCATATAAATCCCAAGGAATGTTGGGAAAATCCGAAGTACGAGAATAGAATGACTGTGCCAGTAATTGGGCCTTCTTGGCCTCCAAAGCAACCACTCGATCATGGACAACAGAGGTCTCTCTTTCCAACTCCCAGATCCTTTCATCAAGTCGTTCTTCCTTGAGCCTGGATGTCGTTAAGTCATTTTCCCGCTCAGAACGGAGAGTTCAAATCACCACCTCAAGGGATTCCACCTTATTCAGAGCCTCTGACCGTGCTGCCTCCGCCTTCTCCATCTCTTCCACGTTTTCGACGACCTACCACCAAGGGTTTCCACCCTGAATTGGCACTCCTCGAGCTGGTCGCGCAATGCGACTACCTGAGCTTGAAGGTCGTTGCACTGAACCTCAACCCCCTTGTTAAGCTCGAGTTCTTCTTCTTTGCTCCTCAGCATCCCCTCTAGGACGCTACACTTCCCCACTATCTGCACCATCTCCTCGTCCCTGGCCTTCAAATCTTCCCTCAGTTAGCGCACATCGCCGCCTTCATGGAGCTTACACCGCAGCTCCCGATACTTCTCAAGGACCCTGAAGTACTTGTCCATCAACTTCATATATATATATATCTTTGTGCATTTGCTCCCTACGAGCACTCTCAATCTCTAGGACAACCGTCTACAAAACAAGCAACGAAAATTAAGAAGACTATAAAAGAGAAGGAAATTCAACCAACAGCAGAGATTCTTACCCAAAGGGTGAGGCCAACAATATTGTTCGATAAGTCGCGGTCATTTATACTCTTGAGGTTCGTTCCCTCAATCTCAGAACTGAGAGGGACAACGGAGGGGATAATCTTCTCTGTATCCACGAGAAGATTACGGTTCATCGGGATCGTAATAGTTCTCGAACCCCGCTCCAACCTCACTTCGAGCTGAGTGAGCCCCTCATCAATCATTCTCAGCTCTTCTGCATCCATGTCGGAATCAGATCTGACATCCTCATCAGCAACGGCGTCGCCTCTGTCACCGGCCAAAGGAGGCGCATTCGCCGAAACTCCGGAAGACGAGGCCTCATCGCATCCTAGAACAGAAGGGCTGTGACGACTCATCCCGTCTTCGACCACATCCTCAGTAGGTCGAACATTCATATCCTCCAGCCCAACGACCTCGGGATTAGCCTCCGGGCTCTCCCCGATGATCACTGTGGCCGTCTCCCGAAGGTCGAAGCCGCAATCTCCTGCATCAGCAGTCGTTGACCCCACTCTCACGACATTCACGGCCCTCCTTTTGCGAGGCATCAAGTCCCCATCATCAGGCAAAGGCTCGTCTTCTTCATCTATGAGACGGTACAAAGGAGAAATCAAAGGCTCTATGGCCGAAGTCTCCACAGCTGAAGATGGAATAGAGACCAACGCAGCAACAAGAGGAACTGAAACGCGAACAAGATCAGTCGCAGTCATAGAAGGGGCAGGAGCCGAGGACGCAGTAGCTTTTCTCTTAAGGAAGGAGGGTGCGGGAGCTCTAGACCTCCTTGAAGATCCCCGGGCCGAAGCTGAGAAAAACACACAAGGAGAGAGGAAAGTCAGCAAAGGTGAACAAAAGGAAAAGAAACCCGAGATGCCAATAACAAGAAGAACTTACTAGTTGATAGGGGAGCATGTCCAAACTCCTTTAAGAAACCCGGCCACTCACGAATCCCTGCAATATGAGGACGAAGTCAACCAACCCAATCGGAGATGTCGGCGACCGAAGGAGGAGGCGAAGTCTTGGCTACACGAGTAAGGGACGAGAAGTCAAAACCCACAGTCGGGCACAAGGAGAAATCAAATACCTACAGGGAGATTGAATACTTACGAGTATAATTCCAAGTCTCGGGGAGACCGTCGACATTGGCCACTACGTCTTCGGTCTTGACGAAGAAAAAATTGAACCACAATTGGCGGTTGGCCTTGTGACGAGTGTATGGTATATGTAAAATTCTAACTCGTACTCTGTCAAATAATAGTATAGAAAGATGCCGAACTCGCAGAGATTGGGTTATCTATTCTACAGATGTTTCTTGTTTTAATTACTATTTGAGAAAATCAGAAAGAGTTGAGTTGTAAATTGACTAACTAAAAATGCATGAATAGAGCAATAGAAAATATTTTATTTTTCACAAATATAATAAAAAGGTGTTGGGATTCTAACTTCACTTAATATTTTATTTATATATTAGATACATTTATACTTCAATTTTTATTTCTCATAAATGTATAAATGCCTCTCACGATTACATTTATGTATTATTACTATAGTTGAACAATTAATTGCACTCCTCTCGATTATACAAATTAATCGTTAAAATGGTAATATTAAAGAACCAGAAATATATACTTGAACTAAAACATACTCTTTTAAGTAAGTCTCTTTCGGTTACCCTACTTGTTATAACTGATTACTACAATATTCGCCTCTTTCGATTTTAAATAAGTGTAGAATCAATTTTAACATATAAAAGCTAGATGTCACTAAATAAAAGTTAACATCTATCAATACCAAAATTAACTATATTACTTCTTCCGCCTCTTTCGATTACAGAATTAGTAAGAAGTTAATATGTAGTACGAAATAGATAGATGTTAACAAATTAAATAACACCTAACTATAAAGCAAATAAAATTTAAATAAAAAGGTTTAGCTCAAGCATGTGAAATTGAGGAATAATATCTACTATTATATAGAAATATTAAGATCTGTCATTCTTCCAACACAAGAAAAGTTACTCCATAATGGAGTTAGTACTAACAACGAAAATATTCTTGCCAATTAAATAAGAAAATAGAAAGAAATATTCAAGAAAATAATTTTTCCTATTTAATTAAAAATATGAACTAGAGTAATTTCCAATATTACAATTTATTCGGAACTAATGATGAAGCCAGAGTAATGGCTAAAAGAAGAAAGGGAAAGAAGAAGCTCTCAAAGAATGTTTTATCCCAAGCTCTTCTCTCAAGATGCACAATGTGGCGCTATTTATAGAAGTTCCGTCAGGTCACGTACAGTGAATCTTCACACTTCATATTTTATCAAGTTGGCAACTTGCCCATTGTTGTAAATTTGTTACGAAACTTCTATGTCCAATTTGGCAAGTTGCCACTCCAATTGTTTAAAATTGTGTGCTCGTGAAATCCATTCTGACAATGTAACTTTGCCAATCAAAGAGCTCATTAGCGAATGTCCACTTGCTTTGGCATATACATGATAATAGGCTACATGTACAGTAGCTTCTTTTCTTTTGGTTTTCAGCTTTCTCTTTTGTTTTTTTATATTTTATTTATTTGTCTTGGATCTTGTTTTGTAAAATGAAGAAACTGAATCTTTTTCACCCACATGTCTCCTTAATTGTCAACTTGTTGATTTTTTGGTATTCCTACAAGCAAAAATATATATGTTAGTATTAAAATTACTTATTTTATGCATGATACTTTTCTCTTATCACCTTGTCATCCATCTTTACCATCAAACACTTACCTCTTCGATGGCGAAGATTTACCATCGCCCCCCTATAAAAGCTAGGGGCGAAGAGATGTATCAAATGTCGAAAAGTCAGTTCGACCCAACTAGCACATCAAATTTGGTGAGCATCCGTATAAGTTTGTAAACGTACGGTGCGAGCTGAGCGGGGCAAACGCCGTAATAACGGCCGAATTCCTCCGCCAACGGAAGAAGAGGAAGAGTGTAGCCGACTTGGAGCGGGTAGGCGTAGAAGGCGCAGTACCTAGGACGGTGAATCTACACGGCGTCCCACCCTACCGGAATCAACTCAACATGGGTGGGAATATTGAATTTAGCCCTGAGCTCTTCCAATTCTTTCAACGTCATCACTGACCGGAAATCCCCAGGTTCGGCTTTGGGGAACTTGGTTAAATCAAACCGGGAATCGGGGTTGCATGAAATTATCTCTTCCACCAACGGGAAGGCTCTGTCATCAGCGGTGGCAGGAACACCCTCCTCATGAGGAGGATACACCACTGCCAAGGGGGCACATAATTTCCCTCACCGGACTCAGAAGGCATGTTAGACATCGTCCTCAATAAGAGAGAAGGGTTTCGAAATAAGAAGAGGAATGAAGAACGGGATAAGTCTCAGAAATAAAGAAAAATGAGTGCTCTGCAATGGAAATAAGACAGGCTGGTGCTAGTGTAGAAGAAGGAGTTTGAAAAGTCCCAGAATATGAAAATCTTCCCCTATTTATAAGTTTGGGAGGTTCCAGAATCGAAACCGTGTGGGACATAATTAGCACGAAAATCGAACTGACAGAGCCAATCAAGAGTTCCACCTGAATCGATGAAATGCATCGGGAAACGGCGTCATTATGACGCACGATGCCGTGACGTCACCTCTTTTCTTGGCCCAGATAGCTCCAACTAGTTTTTCAGGCAATTTGATAAATTCAAAATATGCAGACCCCAAAAATCAACGTAGTCCCATATCCACGACCACGACCCCTGCCAACTATGAATGACATTGTCCGCTCATCTACCTCGTGCGTGGTCACGACCTCAATAAGCGGAGGGACTAACTGTATGGGTCAAAATATGTCCTTAGAATATTTGAGACAAGATAATACTAAGGGAAGAATTCTCGAGTCGTCGTCAGTCGAGATTGCCCAAGAAGCAACAAAATCCATAGTCGAAGAGTCGACGAGGGCCGTGGTCGAGATGTCAATAAGGGTCGAGGTCGAACACCGTTGATAGAGTTGTAACGGCTAGTTTTTAAGATAGGATGTTGAAAGAGAATATTCTATTGGATATTCCCTGCACTTGTACTATTAAGGTTTTTTAGGAACATGTCACATATAAATAAAAAAAAGAGACAATGATAAGGGCATGTGATATTCATTTGTAAAAAAAATACTTTGACCAAAAGATTCGTCTCTCTCTCTCTCTCTCTCTCTCTCTCTCTCTCTCTCTTGCTAAGATACAAACATCACCTTTTCACTAAGATTTTTGTCCATACTTTTCCATCAGAGCCGAGAATAACTCGAATATTCAAGGATTTGTCTGTCATTCATCATTGTCAGGAGGAACATCCATCTATCTCATCCTTCATTGGGTGAATCATTCCTCCTATTTACTTAAATATCATTTACTGCTATTCATTGTTATTGAATGCTACATTATTGCTCGTGATTTCTAGAACAATTATTGCATGTTGTTATCGTTGTCTGATCGAATCCATCTAATGTTTATTGCATCTTTGAAAGCTTCATCTAGGGATAGTATTGCTAACTAAGATTAACCCTTAATTATATAAATTTAATTATTTGAACCAAGATCCGTAATTTTTGGTCAAAACACAACCAAGCAAATGCGTGAACTTATCATAGATTTCAAAATGAAACATACCTCTCTGCTTGAGTGTTTTAGGTTTACAGCGGCTATATCTGGGTCATTTAAATAGGTGAAAAAAAATTAGGTATAAGAATGCTTCTAGCCCATCAATTATTCTCAAAATTTCTGTTTAGTTCTCCTGATTTCACAAAATTAACTGACCTTTTAACAGCTAAAGTGAATACACTTGTTATGCCAAGTGTAGGTTATATTGATACTTCTACTCCACTTAGCCTAACACATGGGTAGTCACGAGATTTAACAGTTAAAATATCACTAAGTTTGTGTTCGTGATCAGTGAGATCAAAGCATACATTTCTATCAGTTGAGAGTTAATTTTGTCTAGTCAATTCATTAACAAACTGAGCTTAGCCAAACATCACAAGGACCAGAATTGGAATTTGTCAAAATGTGAGGAACCAAAAGTGCAACTATCCAAAAATCTACAAGAAGTACTAAAGAGAATAGCATCATTAACAAGAATAACATTAACTAACTCTATTTAGTATAAAAGAGTCATGAATATATATCAATCACATAACGTGAGAAATTCTCAAAGGCCTCATGTCAAAAAGGAAGGGCAGGGACCATTGTCATCTTATATGACCAACACAATGTTTAAAGATAAGGTAGAAATGATGGAAGTATTCACCCCGACAACAACATCGTAGTTTAGTGGAGAAGGGCAGAGGGTAGGCCATTATCCACCAAGTTATCAAACTAATGTGCACCTGGCAATTTTAGATATTTCTCGTTTGTCAACAAAATATGAAAATATTCATAAATGTACTACTACAAGTTGAAGTTACTCCAAGAAAATGAATACAGATACTATCTGACTTTAAGGTTACTTCAAAAGATAACACGCAGTATCTTTTAATTTCATTAAAGTCACTTAATTATTTTTTGTCACTTAAAAGTAATTAAACTTTAACATTATTACTTAAAAGTTATTTTGGCTCAAACCCTACCATAAATATAACATGGCATAAAATTTAATAAGAAAAATTCAAAATAAATACCACATAAGCTTAAATGGGTCATACCCACTAAATTCATTTCTCCCTTAATATGATTTGACCCAAAACCTAAATGGGTTTCAATAGAGGGAAAACGCACATCCCTGATAAAATTAGGTCTCGTAATTTTTTGGGGGTTTTTGATCGTGTAGATACAATCTTTCTTTTGTCTAAATAATTGCAATAGGTTGTCTATAATTGCATGTCTATTGACAATTTTCGTTATGCACTTTAATTACATTTGTTGCTTACTAAGTAGGTTATTTGTATGTTGGTGTTGCTTAATAAGCAACATTTTGAAATTAATAGAATGGTAGTTTGCGAAAATAGATTCTTATTGGCCTTATTATTCTTGTATGCTTAAGATACATTAATATGTTATGTGAGATGGATACAATACTATTTTCACTTCACTAGAAAATTATAAATATGTTATGTGAGTTGGATATAGTAGTATTTTAACTTCAGTAGAGTTATAAAACGACTCAGATGGAGCATACAAACAAGAGAAGAATTTTTTAGTATAGAATATTTATAAATGGGCATTATGTAACAGAAAAGGCAAGAATTTCGTAGTGTAGGATAATTATTTTAAACTAATGTGAAATTTAATATATTTTTTATCGAAACCATTTGGGTTATGGGTCAAATCACATTAAGGAAAAAATGGATCTAAATTGGGTATGTTCCATTTAAGCTTATGTAGCATTTATTTTTGGATTTTTCTCATTAAATTTTATGCCATGTCATATTTATGGTAGTAGTTTGAGCCAAAATGACTTTTAAGTGATAATAATAAAATTTAGTTACTTTTAAGTGATAAAAAATAATTAAAAGATAGTTGAATGACCATCAGTGAAATTAATCGGTAAATTATCATATGCACCGTTTGAAGTTGCAGCAACTACAGAAAGTAACCTATCGTAGAAATCTTTCATTTCTTCCATATTCTACTATATATTAGAAGTGTGAGTGCACTAGGTGAAGCAGGGTGGTCTTTGTCGACATGCCTGCTTTACCTAAAATATAGTTGCCACTCCCTTTGTATATTATTACCCCAATTGCCATCACAAAGTTTTGTAAATATTTGAAACTTCTTAGGCATTCTCAGGACCCATATTGTCAGCCCCATTTGTGTTGTATTTCCCTGAATGTCTGCTTTATAGAAAATATCTTTGCCCCTGCTTTTATATATTATTACTTCAATTACTTCAAAGGCAAGTGGGAGACCCGTTCCCATTATGAGTGTTCCTCCCAACCAAGTTTATTCTTATGCTCAACCGTTATTTCCACTAAATTTTTTTTCTTTCATAAGTTTGCACAAGACCACTGAGCTACGGGCATTGGATGAGGACGAGGCTCCATCCTCACTCGATAAACCCTCCACTTCGGGGCAGCCTGGAGCTGCTGCACATAAGGAGAAAAGAGAAAATTTTCGGGTCCCCGGACGCCAAACTGTTTACCCTAAAAAATGAGTAATAAATAAATTTGTACACGGTCTAAAGGATATGTTATTTAGTTCAATACGAATGATCTAAGAACAACAAGTAATTAGGTTAAAGATAAAAATGAAAGATCAAACTAATTTTAACGTGATGATCTAGCATGGTCTTAGGTTGAACAATGAAATTCGATCTCGATCGGACCCTCGATATAAGCTCGATTGCGAATAACTGAAAAATACTTTGAATAATAGCTAGAAGACAAAATAAACTTTTATTGCTTTGATTTGCGTGTCAACCATGTGTCAAAATAAAAGAAACTTTTTCCTTTATATAGTAGGGGAATTTCAGTCCTAGTACTAAGTCTAAATAAGTTAAAAATCTTCTTTTTCCGATAAATGTCGATCCGCAGTTGATATAGGACGGGATTCGCGAGCCGTAATATCCGGTTGAGAGCGAATATTACGGTTACCTACTTGTCGTGCATAACTGTTCTCCGCGTTTCCCGTGGTCTAGAAACTTTACTTGGTCTGAGTCCGTTATTTTGCCGTGCCCGATCCCAGATACATCGTTCACTCCTTCCGGGTTCCGATACGAGGGGTCTTTTGGCCTTGCTTATAGTCGCGTCGAACCGTGCTTCTCTCTTGTTTCCTTATTGGGAAATCAGGAAAAACTTTGCCCTCGATTTTACCCGTACACAAAAACAATTCACAATATTACAGCATGATGATGAACATTAATTCATATGGTAAATCGTAACATTTAATGGCTTATAATCCTCAAGCAGTGGAAATCAAAAATAAAAAGGAACCAAAATAACATAGTCAATCCGCAAAACATACTTGGAAAATGCAGGGATAAAGCGCATGGAAATTGAAAAAAGCAGCAACCCAGAAGAAAGAACCAAAGCAGGAAAAACAGAGAATTAGCAAAGTAGATAAAGAGGGAAGACTGAAAGAGTCAAAGTAAACTGGAAGAGGAATTGAGGAAGTAACAAAATCCGGAGAAAGAACCGTGAGAGTTGTAGAGATGCTAGGCGTTTAGTTCGAGTTCTGAAGGACATGTCAAAGTTGGAGAAAACAGGATAGCACGTCCTCAGTAAGCAAACCCAAAATAGCATTAATTCTCCAAAATACTCCAGCGACTAATAGTAGTTAAAACATAGCCAGCCCTATAATATACTCTATCCGTTTCAATTTATGTGAACTCATTTGACTGAGTACGGAGTTTAAAAAAATAGAGAAGACTTTTAAACTTGTGGTGTAAAATGAGGTACATATATTTTGTGTGGCTATAAATCATTGCATAAAGGTAAATTGTTTCCAAATAAGGAAAGAGGTAATTTTTTTTGGCACGGACTAAAAAGAAAATAGGTTCACATAAATTGAAACAGAGTGAATATTTAAAATGCAGTCAGATTGGACAGGCTTCTCGATTTTGCATTAAAAATAAACAAATTGAAAACAGAATTTTTAAATAGATTTTTAGCTATACTATATTAAAAACTTATTTACTTTCACTAGAAATTTTTTAACTTAATTACAAGTTGATATACAATTTATCAATTATATATAAATTAATATTAAATGAGTATTTCTTGATTGTGGCATTTTAATTTGGTAACCTAATCTCTCTCTTTGTCTCTCTCTCTTTTTTCACCTCTCCAACTCAAACTCAAAAAAAAAAACAAATACCCTAAAGGATAATTTTGCAAAAACTTCACAAGTGACTGCTTCTTCCATTATTATTTCGTTCAATGAGGAAATAAATTAAAAATATTGTGGGTGTTAATCTGAGAGAAGGAATGCTGGATCTAAATTAGCAAGAAAAAATTGAAAATCTTTTTGAAGAGGGGGATAGAATTCAAGAAACAGAAGTGAGAGAGAATTCACCAACAGATTCTTCTAGAGGAAATTCAATAATGGATTTTACGTCGTTGCCTGTCACCAGTAAATTAGCCATTGTCTGCCACCTGCTACTCCACCATCTATTGACCATTAAAAAACTTCGAAGTTTTGAATTCGAATTCGACTTTTCTCAAAATTATTATTTGTTTAGATTGTGTATTGTTGTAAGTAATTGAGAATATCCTTTAGAGTTTATATCTCAATTTTGAAGGCGTTTGGTCAAGATTAGAGTTGATTTTGACTGGATTTTCAGGTTGAAATTCGAGGATACAAAATTGTACTAAAATTGTACTATAGTTATATAAAATTTGTATTTAAATTATATTATATTGCAGTTGTATTTTTTGTATGAAAAGTATAAATATATTATAAATAAGTTATACTGTATGAATAGTGGTATAAAATTGTATTTAAGTTATAAATATTCTTTTTTACATAAAGTTGTATATATGCATTAAAATTATATTAAACTTGTATAGTTGTATGAAATTTGTATAAAACTTATATTTTAATTGTATTCTGTTGTAGTTATAAGTGATGACCCAAAAATATTATTTTTAATTTAAACGTTCATTTCTATGTTCTATGAAGATGTTGAGAGCTTACCTGCTATGAATTACGTATCACCTGAATAGTTGATGTTAATAGCGTTCCTTTTCTAGTAATATATTGCTTATGATGCCACTGTCAGTATTGTTTTCATGTTGTGTTACGTTGATTGGATTATGTATGTGTTGTTAGGATTGGTTTCTGGGAGTCTCTGCCAGGTGGATAGGCCCAGTTACAAAGGAAACTGTGGCGAAATTTTTGAAAATTTTGGGAGTTAGTAAAAATTCGAAAAATTGAAATGGATGAAAGAAGAGATAAGATATGTTATGTGTTTGGGGGCGGACTCTACTTCTTATTTGAGGACTATTAATATTATAGAGACCAACTGGATATGATAACAAGTGTACGAGGCATATTATAAATGATGTGGAGTCTAAGGAGAGGCATAAGTCTAAGTCAAATTGGAAAATTTCATAATAGACTAAAGTTTTAAATGGGTGCGCACAAGACCAAATTTTGAACGATCATATCTACCTATATATAGGGAATTATGTGATGATCTACCTATAAAATTAAAGATCTTCGAATCTAGTTTCTAACGCTTCAAACCGTTTGTCATTTGGACACTCCTACAAAACGTTATGACCAAATTACCAAAGAATGGCAGAATGCGAGTCTGCGGCTAAATCTACGATCGCAGAACCATTATGCGATCGCAAAAGTGGTTATGCGACCGCAAAACTAGTCGCAGACCTGTCCAGTGAAGCCCATTTCTGGGCACCGATTCTGCGGTGCATTGTGCGACCCGCATACCCATTCTGCGGTCCATTATGCGACCGCAGACCTGATTTCGGAGGGTTAATTTTTTTATTTTCATAACCCGACCCCATTTTGATAAATAGCCCTTGGGGCTAATTTTGGGGTATTTTTATTAGAGTTTTAGAGAGAGGTTAGAGTATTTTAGAGAGAGAAGGAGAAAATCTAACATTCTAATCATCCAATCTTGCACCAATCTTCAAGAATCAAGGAAGCTAATCACAAGATCTTCATCTAAAAGGTAAGGTTCTGACCTTTAGTCTTCAGTTTCGAGTTTGGGTAAAGATGGGTAATTGCGAGTGTGATTCTTGGATGTTGAGTTCAAATGGGTAAAGATTGGATTGAAAATAGTAGAAATCTTAAAAGACTTTAATTGAGGAGTTGAAAGGCAATCCGATGTCGAAATTCAATAATTTTTGTATGGTTGAACTCGTATCGGGACGGGTGTTCGGATTTTGTGAGTTTTTCCGGGATTCGAGACGTGAGTCCTACTATTGATTTTTAAAATAAATTTTGAATTTTAATTCGAAAAATTTATAATTTCATATGGAATTAGTTCCTACGATTCGTGTTGAGTATGTTGAATTGTTTGTGATTAGATTTGAAGCTTTCAGACACAAATTCGCGAGGCAAAGGTGTATTGGAATCTTGAAATTTGTTTGCAAAGCGAGGTAAGTGTCGTGGTTAACCTTGACTTGAAGGAATAGAACCCTTAAATTATATGTTATGTGAAATGCATGTGAACGACGTATAGGCGAGGTAACGAGTGTCTATACGTCGTCAAATTAATTATTTGCATAATTACTTGAAAAATCATAAATCATTTTAAATCATGAATTAATTATTAGATTAATTGTTTCTCTCGTGTTCTTTGCTTAATATCATGCCTTGAATCCATGCTATAATTACTACATGCTTATTTAATTTATGTGACTTAATTGCCACTTGACGTTTAGCATACTAATTATTAAAATGGCTATTACATCCTTAATTTTCACAATTAATTCCTACTTGTCATCACTTATTTCTAATAAATCATAATTATTGTATGCTTATTGTATTATAATTTCATATTAATTGTTGCATTTATTGGAGTAATTTCTTTTATAAGAATTGATAAATGAATATATTGGAGGAGCGGGTTGCACGCCGCAACATAATTGATTGAAATAAATATATTGGAGGAGCGGGTTGCACGCCGCAACAGAATTGATTGAAAAGATATATGGGGATCGGGTTGCACGCCGCAACGGAAACTGATTGAAATAATAATTGGTTATAATTGCCGAGTTGGCTTCAAATGTTGAAAAGAGACACCTGTTTTATTTCTATTATTGTTGTTATTATTGTTATTGCGTACAGGTTAACGTATGTGACCTGCCTTAGCCTCGTCACTACTTCGTCGAGGTTAGGCTCGACACTTACTGGGTACATGTAGTTAGTTGTACTCATACTATACTCTGCACTTCTTGTGCAGATACCGGAGTTGGTCCCAACGGCGTATAGTAGATTTTCTCGGATTCAGCTATTCATAGGAGACTTGAGGTATAGCTGCATGGCGTTCGCAGTTCTGAAGTCCCCTTCCACTTTATCATAGCTGTGTATTTTCTTTCATACAACTTTATTTTCATTTAGACCTTTATTTGTATCATTCTAGTAGCTCGTGCACTTGTGACACCAGTTCTGGGATGGTATTTAAACATCGCTATTATTATGGATTATTCACTTGATTTCAGACTTTATTTTCGCATTTGTTTCTTTGTTATTAATTAATTTAAAATAGTTTTAAAATGGCTAATATTATTCTAACATTGGCTTGCCAAGCAAGTAAAATGTTAGGCACCATCACGGTCCCGAAGGTGAAAATTTCGGGTCGTGACATTATATTACTTTTTATATAAACTAGTTTCTATATACGTGCATCACACGTGAACCTCCAGTTATGAATACAGAAAGACGGAAAGACCAAAAGATATACTAAGAGTATGAAAAAGTAACATAGTAGACATTATAAGTATACCAACAATAGTATCATTAATTAATACACCTACTTTGACTGTGTATTTGGATATAATTCTTTAAGCTTTTTGGAATAAAATTTGTATATTTGAAAACTACGTAAAAAAATACTATAAGTCACAATAATTAATAATTTAAAATATTTAAAAGACATGAAAAAGTTACGGTCAAAGAACTAACTTGTTTGATTCTCGAAATTCTAATATCAGCACATCAATTGGGACGAAAGAAATATAAGATATGTCAAACTTTTAACTAAAAATATTGTTTTCATGCAAAATGAAGATATTAAACGTATCGCTCTTTTAGACAATTCATACCATTCATGTTTATTATCACTATTACTTTCTCAATTGCTTACATGAACAAAGTGGGCAAGGAAGACATCGTTGAGCATATATGAGAAGTCTTGACATATTGAACCATATAAAAATTTGTTATTGGTTGAAGCTTTTTTACCGTAGAAAAGAGAATAAGCTTTTAGTCTTTGAATATATTTGTAGTTTATTTACATGTGTTACTATTCTTCTAATTGTAAAGTATAAGAAACCTTTAATTTCATAAGATGTATTAAAAAAAATATGTGCAAAAAAGACTTAATATGTAAACATATCTAAATAGAAAATGATGTACACGGACTAAATGCCAAAATCATAAAAAGCTTTAAGAACAAAGCAAATCAAATGAATTAGCACAAACTTAAGTCACTAAAGCGTTGTTAAACCAATATTCCCCTATATTCATGCACAATAGATATTTTAAGAAACTGTTATCTTAACAAAAATTACAAATTGAGTCAACTAACAAAATTAGGATCTAAAATATAGAAAAGATATGACTTGGTATTAGACTTATAGAATTACAATGGTATTGGAACAAGACAAAAGGAGGACGCACAAATCATAGAGTGCAAACAATTGTTTTTTTAAAAAAATACACCATTAGTGTACACCAATTAAACTATAGTATTATTTTATAGCCAAAGACGCATTGATTCACGTTGGAGGAGTTCTACTGCTTAATCCTGTGAATATCATCCAAAGAGGTCACCTGGCAAGCCAACAATTTTATATACGAAGTCTGATTATTTGCTCATTGTGTTACGGTGTCAATTAAGAACTCATTTTTTTTTGTATAGAATATTGATTTCCAACCAAATACTGCCGTTTTGTCTTCTCTTTCCAGAATTTGCATTGTGCTTAAAAACTTGAAGTAGCAAAATCATTGTTGAATTCAATGTTTCATATATTTTGTTTATCCAAAGTTTAAAGTGTTAATGCTTTATAATTTTATTCAACAAAAAATGTAGTTTAATTTGTTAGGTCTCGTAATTGGTTAATTTTAATCTTATACTCTCACTTAGATTCGTTGGTTTTAAGCTTTATGTTCTGACTTGGATTTCAGTGAAAACATATATGATACGGGAGAATATCGGGAGAAATACTTAACAACTATGAACACGAAAACATGAGCAGATATATACCTACTTTTTTTCTTGCTTTGTTGCGTGTCATCCTTGATGCATGGCCATTAATTTTTTCTGTATCATTCTAATTTTATTGTATTCAATTTATCGGATGTCAGCGAAGGGACGATATATACTTCCTGCAATGCCATATAATTCGAAATTCAACGAATGACAAATAGAACACTGAGCCACCAGCAAATTTATAAATAGCCATTGATTTTTAAAATGGATAGAAAAATAATGTTTGGTTTTATAATCCTAAACAATAAGCAGTTTTCAAGTAGGAATGATACTGAAATTATCCTTTTCAAATTAAAATATTAATGCTAGGACACTTAAATACGAAGAGAAAAACTGATGTTTGATTTTAAATAATAGATAATACTGAAAATAAAAATTATATTTTGATTTTAAGATCCTCAGTAATAGATTTGAAAGAGCGTAGTTTTTACAATTCAAAGTTTACGTGCAATCAAACTTCAATTCAACTTAATCGTGATTATAACTTTGTCCAATATGAAATTATCTTTAGAAGAAATAATGCAATTATGAAGGAATTCAGAGTCTTACGACTTTATTACAAGTTTTATTCAATTATGTAGGAATTACAAATTTAATAAGTTTTATTAGTAGTTGATTTCAAGAGTCTTAAATATTACAACTTTATCTAACTTGTAATTTTTATCTTTCAAGAATTTATTTAGCTTTCCAAAGGCATAAAAGTTGGTTAAAATTGATGTTATTTTCGCCGACCAATATTATGTTTTTAAGATTCGTACTTTTATAATGATATAAAAGATAGATAGATAAATAGATAGATTATTAAATATAAAAAACTTGGTTATTTTTAAGAATATTTTGATAAAGTAAAAGTGATGATTTGTAGTTCAATTCGGTACCTAAATTGTATAAATTTTAAATTAATTGTAGTATCCAATTCAAATTCCTTTTCTTTGTTTTCTACTATAAATAATTTTGTCGAAAAGAATGAATTTACCGACGAAAGTTTAGCTTGGAACGAAAATACTTTCGTTGACTTTTACCTAAAACAAATTCCAAATAATATACATGGACCAATCAATGGAAATCTTAACAAATTAAAACTAATTAATTGTTATGACAATTTTATCTTAAATTAAAAATATTTTTAATTGATATTTAAAGGCTATTTTAGTATATCAATATTATATTCGTGCTTTTATAATAACTAGTCTCTATACTCGTGCGTTGCACGAATATGTAACACTAAAAATAGTAAAACTTCACATGCATATTTGTTCTAAAGGTAATTTTGTTGGAGTAAATGGAACTAATGAATGTATATACTAAATTAACATTGTTAGTAAACTAATATTTGAATTCAAGACGTAATTGGCCATTGCTTGACCCTCCAAAGGATCACAATTTTAAAAAATATGTATGTTTATCTTTAAAATTGGATAACAATTAAACTTAAAATGTGATTTTAAGGACACGTGATTTCACCTAATACCAATTGATAAATGTGAAGATTAATAACAGAAATGAACTATAAAATAAAGCGAACCAGTGTTGAAACGGAATTCAACCCTCGAGCTAGGGTGCCCTCAAACCGATTGATACCAAAACAGTTAAAAATAAAGCAAGCTGACGAACAAGAGAGTATAAGCTAAAGAGAGCGTTATATTGGTTTTTTTATGTGAGAACAATGTGCCTTACAAATGGTTAGTACTCCCCTTTATATAGTAGAGGAATTCTACTTATGGCATAACTCTAATTATAGAAGAAAATTCCATGATTAGCTAATTAACCGTTCCTAATTTGATCCGTTCCGAGATTTTCGCCATGATCTTCGACCAGTCACGGATATTTTGCCTTTCCGTTATTATGTTATCTTCGAGCTTGTTAGATGCTTGTCTCATTCGATCTCGATTGCTTCTGGCCTCGATCTCGATAGGTACCTCGAATCCCGAACTTTGTACCTTGTCCTCGTGATTTATTCTGTTCCGTTATGAGGCCATCCTTCGATGCAACCTCCCCATGACGTCAGCGACGGAAGTGACCGAAACGTCCCGTCGGTACAGTTTTCTAAATCATTAATGAGTGTCAGTTGGTGGTCGGCCACTATTGCCTTTGAACTGTCGCCGTGAATCCAATAAATAAATCCCTTCTTCATTGATTCAAACTTTACTTTCACTTCCTTCTAATCTCCAAAGCTTTTACATCTCTCAAGTTCTTCCCTTTTATAAATCTTTAGATTTTGCTATTAATCCTTTCTCAAACGTCAAGTCATATTAGCTTCCTCTTCTTTAAACTTACACAAACATGGCAAAAACAATGAAAACGGTACCACAAAAATAAGCTGCTTCATCTTCTCAACCGGCCGACGAGAAAACGCCGGTTGAACCCCATCTTGAGGAATGCATTCCTGGGGGTGCGTGCTAAACTCCGATTGCAAGATCGATAAAGCCTCGTCGATTCCTGACCGGTGCGAGCCAGTGTCGAGGTATATATGCTTGACAACTGAGGGATACCTTAAGCAGGTAAAGAAAGACTGCAACTGGAGGGGAAAGAAGTGGTGATCCCGACCCCCGAAGAAGATATCACCACCCATGTGGAAGGGTTTCTAAGTGTTTACACTTACCCTTTCACACCGGGGCCCCCTCGACCCCCTCATCATTGATTTTTGTCGTCAATATCGAATAACCCTAGGCCAAATCGATCATTCCTTTAAGCGAATTGTTATTCTGCTCCGATTCTTCGTGAGAAAAATCGAGGGGCTCCCTTTCACCCTCGATCACCTTATCAGATTGTATAGCCCCCACCTCTATCGAGGTGGGTTAATAAAACTCCAATGTCGGGCTACCAAAGTGCTATTCTCGAGCATAGACAAGGACAAAGATCGAGGCTGGATAGGCCGGTTCGTTCGAGTGAGGACTTCCGACCTAATCCCAGCCGAGAATATGCCATTTTCTAAGAAATGGAACATGAATCGTAAGTACCGTCTCACTGTTCCATGTATTATTTGTTCCTTTATCTTTTCTCATCGACGTATTTTTCCATGATGTAGCGGTCGTTTGGATTCCCCATGCGATTCCCGACCTCGAGAGTTGGGTTCGGAACCTGGACTCGACCTCTACATACGCCGAGCGCTCATGGCGCGATTTATCAAAGGACCGATGGGAGATCAAGACTCATGGTAAGCCCCTTTTCCACGTCTTTGATGATTTTGTTAAAGTATCTCTTACTTAATTTCCTTTCATACATGCCTTGGAAAAGATGCTGTCATGAGGCCCCTATCTGGTGAGGAGGAGACTTCGATCCTGGCACCGAATCTGGCCAAGGACAAAAAGAGGAAAAAGACCTCAACCTCCGAGGATCCAGTACCTAAGAAGAAGGCGGCTCGTAAGCCGAAGAAGAACATCATCCTTCTGACCAAAGACTCTGTTCGGCGTCTAAGGTAGGAAGACGAAGAAGGGGAAGAAGATGACTCTGGGCTGGTGGCCCGAGTGGGAATGAGCACCGAGGCCCCAAAGGCCATTGAATCGGTGAAGGCTGCAGAGACTCCATCTTGAGATGAGGGGGTCTCGGGAAGAGACTTGGGCGAAGTCCCCAAGTCATCGAGGATTGAAGATGCCTCCCACCATAATGAGCCAACGGTGGGTACGAATATAGGGGCTGGTCTCGAGGCCTCTCGAGATGGAGAGAACGCCCCAAGTGATCCACTTGGGGAAATAGAAATTGGAGGCTCCCCGCTGCTCCTCTCGTTTTCTGAGGAGGTGATTCAAGAGGCTCATGCCTTGAAGACCCCCTCCATCGAAGGACCCCACGGAAGGGAGGACCCCTTCCGTGATTACTTTATTGGGGTCGAAGATGCTACTGGTCTGAGTGACTTGGATGTCCCGAGGAAGGACTCGGGCGAGGCATCGAGCCTTTTTAACGAAGCGCAGCAAGCTCTGAATCGGGTAAGCCTTAACTCCCTTCGTTGGTATTACCCATGTGTTCATTTTTCTCTTCTTGTCTAACTTCTTTTCTTTTTTCTGTGTAGGCCACAACGCTTCATCAAGAAGTATTTTCTCGGTCTCGAGCTGAGCTGAGTCGGTACGAGGCCGACATTCAAAGGCTTATCGAGGAGATGAATGCCCTCAACCTTCTCGGTGGGAAAAAAG
This sequence comes from Nicotiana tomentosiformis, assembly GCF_000390325.3. Classification (NCBI taxonomy): domain Eukaryota; kingdom Viridiplantae; phylum Streptophyta; class Magnoliopsida; order Solanales; family Solanaceae; genus Nicotiana; species Nicotiana tomentosiformis. The sequence continues at coordinate 64,326,008 of NC_090822.1, forward strand.
AAGAAAAGATCAAGGACCTCCGAGCCGAGTTGGCCACGGCTCATAAAGATCAGACCGACCTGATCGAGCAGGTAATGAAAATCTTATAAGCTCATGGGCTCGATTCGGGAACGGTGGATAACATTTCAATCTCACAGCTACAGTAGAAGGTCGAGAGGATCGAGGAGGACGACATGATAAAGGCGGAGATCTTGGGGTGGAAAGAAAGTATGGACTGCTATGCTGCTGAAAAGAAGGCTGCTCAAGCCCAATTTTCATCGGTCGAAAGTGAACTTCGAGGCATGAAGGAGAAAAGCTCAGATCAAGCAAAGAAAATAGAGGAGCTCGAGGCTCGGTTGGCTCCCGAACTTGCAAAGGACAAATCTGAAGCTGAAAAGGCAAAGGCCAAGGTAGAGGCGATCATGGCCGTCTACTGGGCCGATGCTGAAGCTGCTCAAGTCCAAGCGAGGAAGGCAGCTAGGACCACTCAAACTCGAGCACATTGGATTACTGAACTCGCCAAATGGCAATCTCGGAGGGAAACCCTCGAGGAGATCCACGCTCGAGGTTTCAATCTTACCGACGAGATAATAAAGGCTAGAGAGCATGAAGCTGATGCGGGAGCGTTGGCCTCTTCCGATGATGATGATGATGATGGCAGCAAGAGCGGGTCTGAGAATGGGGAGGACCTCGATGGAGAAGAAGCTGCCCCTGGGGAAAATTAGGAATCTTAGGCTTTTTCTTTTTTGATTTTTTGTGCGGGACCCTGATCGGTCCTTGTAAATATCTTCGTATATATAAAAGATCTTTTTTCTATTTCATTCATACTTTATGAAAACTTTGCTCATAAGTTCGAGGCTTAGGCAACTTGATCGAAGCCGGATTAGTGTAGTCTTAATCGAGTGAGTACTTGCTCGAACTCGGAGTAGGATGACCCTTAGGTTTTAATTGAGTGAGGATGATTTCTCGAACTCAGAAATAAAATGGCCCTTTAGGCTCTTGAATTAGGCCGATACGACCATAGTAAAAAGAATGGCTTTCTCTCCCTTTCGTCTTGAAAAGTTTATTGTTTAATCATATAAAATCTGTTGTACCCTAGCATGAAATAAGGAATTTTCTCGAGAGTTTGAATGATTCTGTACTCTTTTTTCAAGGGTCGATATTATCGAGACCCTTTGTTTCGTAATGCCTTAGAATAAAATAAAGAATTTGTGGTTTTCAAGGGTCAATATTATCGAGACCCTTAGTAATTCAGTCGAGGGTAGCCTTTTTAACCGGTTTATGAAAATATTTGAAGGCCTATTTTATAACGAAAATCGGACGTCTCCGAACCGTATTAATTTGGCCGTTGCCTTTAGCTTGGGATTCGCCTTTTGGGCTTGTTCCCCTATTTTACTTCAAATTTGTTCGAAGTATCAGTCCCCGAGTGGGATGGCCGTGGCCGTGGCCTATAAAATCAAGGGTTACCTTTTTAAGGTCTTACGATCTCTAGCTTTTAGTAATTCGATCATGTTGATTTTTTGGATAGCAGTCCCCGAGTGCCGGGTACATTGTTTGAATTTTAGTTATGACCGGCCCTTAAGCTAGTTTCCACAATAGATCACAAGCACGACATTGTAAAGTAAGAATTTCTCTAAGGCATGAAATATATGGCAAGGAAAAATACTTTTTTCAATAGATTAACATGCGTACATGTTTGCCATTAGAGCTCGAGTAATCTACATGGGCATGATTCGTTCGACCGTTTGACCCTTACAAAATTTACCTATCGATATGCTGTCGGCACAAAGTATTTTCCTTGTAACTATCTGAGGGTGATGCCCCCCGGTATTCGAGGTTGTGTGTAAAGGAGCCTCGGATACTGTTGAATTGCTCTAAGTTAGCACGAACAATGGTTGTCTCGTTAAAAACCTCACCGAAAAAACCCATTTGGGACAAATATCAGTCTAAGGAAAAAAGAGTGCAACGCATGCTTTCAGATCTAAGGACTTTGTGTTCGAAGAATCCTTTGATGTCTTCGATTAAACACCTGCAAATAGTTAGTATAAAATATAAACAAAAATGGAGAAGGTCGTACCTTAGTAGTAATATCATTTGAGGAGTGATATGTTCCAATTGTTTGGTAACTGTTCGCCGTTCATCATGCCAAGTTTGTAGGATCCCTTTCCGATGATATCGAGGACCAGATACGGTCCCTCCCAGTTCGGGCTAAGCTATCCTTCGTTTGGGTCTCGAGTATTGAGGATGACCTTCCTTAGAACCAAGTCCCCGATTTTAAAGTGTCAAAGATTGGCTCTTCGATTGTAGTAACTTTCGATCTGCTGTTTCTGTGCGACCATTCGAACGAGGGCGGCTTCTCATTTTTCATCTAGCAATTCGAGGCTTGTATTCATAGACTCATGATTTGACTCTTCCCTTGCATATCGAAACCTGATGCTGGGTTCCCCGACTTCAACTGGGATCAGAGCTTTGATGCCATATACTAAAGAGAACGGTGTTTCCCCCGTACTGGATTTTGGCATTGTTCGATACGCCCAAAGGACTTCGGGCAATATTTCTCTCCATTTTCCCTTAGCGTCGTTCAATCTTTTCTTTAGATTTTGAATGATGGTCTTGTTTGTCGATTCGGTCTGTCCGTTCCCACAAGGATGCTATGGCATTGATAGGATCCTTTTTATTTTGTGATCTTCGAGAAACTTTGTCACTTTGCTGCCGACGAATTGCTTTCCATTATCGCATACGATCTCGGCAGGCATCCCAAATCAGCATATAATGTGGTCCCAGATGAAGTCTATGACTTCTTGCTCTCTAATTTTCTCGAAAGCCTGTGCTTCAACCCACATAGAGAAATAGTTAGTCATAAACAAAATAAATTTAGCTTTACCTGGGGCCGATGGCAGAGGGCCAATAATATCTATTCCCCATTTCATGAATGGACATGGGGATAAGACTGAGTGGAGTTGTTCTCTGGGTTGGTGAATCATCGGCGCATACCTTTGACATTTGTCGCATTTTCGAACGAACTCTTTTGTATCCTTTTCCATATCGGCCCAATAGTATCCTGCTCTGATGACTTTGTGAACCAATGATTCGGCACCAGAATGAATTTCGTAGGTGCCCTCGTGGATTTCTCGTAGGACGTAGTCGGTATCTCATGGTCCCAAACATATTGCCAATGGTCCATCGAACATCCTTCTATATAGTGTTCCATCTTCGGCCAATGTGAATCGTGCGGCCTTCGTACGTAGAGTCCTCGATTCCTTAGGATCCAATGGAAGCTTCTTGTTCTTTAGGTACTCGATATATTTGCTCCTCCAATCCCAGGTCAGACTTGTGAAGTTGATTTCGGCGTGGCCTTCTTCGATTACTGACCTTGAAAGTTGTACGACAGTCCCCGAGCTAATCTCGTTGTCTTCGACTAATGACCCCAAATTTGCAAGGGCATCAGCCTCGCTGTTTTGTTCTCGAGGCATATGCTGTAGGGTTCATTCTTTAAACCGATGTAGAGTCACCTGTAATTTGTCCAAGTACCTCTACATTCGAGCTTCTCGAACCTCGAAGGTTCTGTTGACTTGGTTTACCACAAGCAGGGAGTCACATTTGGCCTCAATGTCCTCTTCTCCCAAACCTTTAGCTAGCTCAAGACCTGCAATCATGGCCTCATACTCGGCCTCATTGTTAGTTAACTTGGAAGTTCTGATAGCTTGTCTTATTGTATTACTCGTGGGCGGCTTCAAAAAGATGCCTAGCCTGGACCCCTTCATGTTCGAAGCGACGTCTGTGAAGAGGGTCCACACCCCTGATGATGTCCCCGACTTCAATAATAGTTCCTTTTCAACCTCGGGTACGAGGGCTGGCGTAAAGTCGATCACGAAGTCCGCTAAGATTTGAGACTTGATGGACGTTCGGGGTCGATACTCGATATCGTACCCACTAATCTCGATGGCCCATTTGACCAATCGGCCTGAAAGTTTGGGCTTATGCAAAATATTGCGAAGGGGATAAGTAGTCGGCACACAGATCGGGTGACACTAAAAATATGGTTTTAATTTCATAGAGGCGCTTATTAGGGCAAGCACTAATTTTTCTAAGTGTGGGTACCGGGTCTCGACCTCACCTAAATTTTGACTAACATAGTAAACAGGAAATTGCGTACCTTGCTCTTCTCGAACTAGGACCTCACGTATCATGATTTCCGAGACTGCTAAGTACAAGTAGAGTCGCTCTTCTGCTTTTGGGGTATGAAGCAGAGGCGGGTTCAAGAGGTACCGCTTTAATTCTTCCAATGCTTGTTGGCATATCGGGGTCCATGCAAAACTGTTCTTCTTTTTTAGCAGTGAGAAAAACTTGTGACTTCTATCTGAAGACCTCGAGATGAATCGGTCTAGGGCGGCTATGCGCCCTGTTAATCTTTGTACGGACTTAACATTGTCCACGACTGTGATGTCTTCGATTGCCTTGATCTTATCGGTGTTAATTTCGATCCCCCGATTTGATACCATAAAGCCGAGGAACTTGCCCGAGCCGACCCCGAATGCACATTTCTCTGGGTTGAGCTTTATGTTGTATTTCCTTAGTATATCGAAGGTCTCCTGCAAATGTGTCAAATGGTCCTCTGCTCGCAGGGACTTAACTAGCATATCGGCATTATAAACCTCCATTGATTTACCTATTTTTTCTTCGAATATTCAATTTACTAAGCGTTGATAAGTGACAGCGGCATTTTTTAGTCCAAATGGCATTATATGATAACAATAGGTACCGTACTTAGTGATGAACAAAGTATTTTCCTGATCCTCCGGGTTTATTTGTATTTGATTTTACCCGGAGTAGGCATTGAGAAAACTAAGGATCTTGTGGCCGACCGTGGCATCGATCATGCGATCGATATTCGGTAGAGGAAAAGAGTCTTTAGGACATGCTTTGTTTAAATCTTTATAGTCTATGCACATTCTATGTTTATTTCCCTTTTTAGGGACTACGACTATGTTTGCTAACCATTCGAGATATTTTACCTCCCGAATGGATCCTTTTTTGAGAAGTTTGGTTACCTCGTCCTTGATGAATACATTGTTTTACCTTGGATTGGTCCTTCTCTTTTATTTTACCGGGCGAAACTTCGGGTCCAAGCTCAATCGATGTGTAGTGATCTCCGGCTGGATCTCTGTCATATCTAGGTAGGACCAAGAAAAACAATCCATATTATCGATAAGAAATCTAATGAGTTTTTCCCTGAGCTTGGGGGTTAACCCCATACCCAGGTATACCTTTCGATCGGGTAAATGCTCGATCAGTATGACTTGGTCTAGTTCCTCGACAATCGATTTGGTGGTGTCGGAATCCTCGGGGATTATGGAGGATCGAGGGATCCAGTAGTGATCGTCCTCGTCCGTTCCCTGCTTCTCCGACCGAGCCGAGGTTGGCGGCTGTGGTTGCTATTTAGCTTTCTGTTTTCCTTTGGACTCTAATCCTTTTATTGACGAAAGCGCCGATACCAGTATTACTTCGTCGATCGCGAACATCTCTTTTGCAGTGTGTTGTTCCCCATACACCGATTTTACTCCATCCGGTGTTGGGAACTTCAGCATTTGGTGAAGGGTTGAGGGGACCGCTCTCATGTTATGAATCGAGGGTCTTCCAAGCAGTGCATTGTATCTCATATCACCCTCGATCACATGGAACTTTGTTTCTTGAATAGTTCCGGCTACATTTACTGGTAGGATGATTTCACCTTTAGTTGTTTCACTCGCCATGTTGAAGCCATTGAGAATCTGAGTTGCGGGTATGATCTGATCTTGTAGGCCGAGCTTCTCCATGACCCTCGATCGAATAATATTGGCCGAGCTTCCTGGATCAATTAAAACACGTTTAACCTGAATTTTTTCATAAGGATAGATATTACCAAAGCATCATTGTGGGGTTGTGAGATCCCTTCTGCTTCCTTATCTTTGAATGATAAAGTGCCTTCTGGCACATAGTCTTGAGTTCATTTTTCCCTGGTGATGGATACTTTAGTGCGTTTGAATATGGGTCCTTGTGGAATATCGACCCCAGCAACGATCATGTGAATCACGTGTTGTGGTTCTTCCTGCTCGTTTTTCCTGTTCGCATCCCTGTCTCTAAAATTATTTTTAGCTCGATCTCTCAAGAATTCTCGAAGGTAACCCTCATTGAATAGACGGGCCACCTCCTCCCTTAGTTGTCTGTAGTCTTCGGTTCTATGACCATGTGTACTGCGGTATTTGCATATTTGATTGGGGTTTCTTTGGTATGGATCGGTTTGTAGGGGTCTGGGCCATCTAGTATCTTTGATTCTCCCAATGGCTGACACAATACCTGATGCGTCGATGCTGAAGTTGTATTCTGATAATCGTGGTGCTTCTGTGGGATCGACATGTTTATTGAAGCCAATTTTGCTCCTGAGCCCTCGAGATCTCTTTCCTCGATCGTTCCTTTGATCAATTCAGATAGGATTGCGTCCTGGGTCACTGTTTCTATGATCTACGTTGTATGGATGATACCGATCTCTGTTCGACTGGGGTTCTCTGTCGATATCCCTTTGAGTTCTGCCGACGGGCCTGTTTGGATAAACGGAACCGGAAAGGGTCTCCAATTGATCATCCTCGACCCTGATCTTTGACTGGTACCGATTATGTACATCGGCCCAGGTTACCGCTGGATATTCAATTAAATTATGTTTTAGCAGTCGTGATGCCACCGAACTGCGTTCGTTCAAACCTGAGTAAAGGCTTGAACAAACCAATCGTCTGTGACTGGTGGTAGTTCCATGCGTTCCATCTGGAACCGAGATACGAATTTCCTCAACATTTCTTTGTCCTTTTATTTCACCTTGAAGAGGTCCGACTTCCTAGTTGCAACCTTTATTGCTCTGGCATGTGCCTTTACGAATGAGTCTGCAAGCATGGCAAAGGAAGCGATGGAATTAGGCGGCAAATTGTGGTACCATATCATTGCTCCTTTCGACAAGGTTTCTACAAATTTCTTCAGTAAAACAGATTCAATCTCATTGTCTTCCAAGTCATTCCCTTTTATTGCGCATGTATAAGAAGTGACATGCTCATTAGGGTCGGTGGTCCCATTGTACTTAGGAATTTCTTGCATTCAGAATTTCTTCGGAATGGGTTTCGGTGTCGCACTTGGAGATAAAGGCTTCTGTACGAATTTCTTTGTATCCATACCCTTTAGAATCAGCAGCGGCCCCGGTATTTGGTCAACCTGGGAGTTGTATGTCTTTACTTTCTTGTCATTTGCCTCGATTTTTTTTCTCCCAATTCAATCCGTTTAGTGAGCTCCTCGAGCATTCTCATAACGGCGGGTTCAGTCCCCAATTCATTGGCGTTCGACCTTTCTGGCACAGGCTCGATCCTGTGGACGACTTCTGGTTCGATCTTAGTCGGTGTTCGGTGCTGATTTTGTAGTTGTGCTGTAGCGGCTTGTTGAGCCTGTAACATTTCGAATATCAATTAGAGGCTAACTCCACCATCTTCTCCGCCCTGCGTACCTCGACCACCTGATCGAACTTCCCTGCATATGCTACCTTCGGGATCAACGCCTAAATTTGCATTTAGGGCGACATGTGAACTGACATCGACGAGATTTGCAATTGGTGCTCCCTCGAGGTCAGCCTGAGGCACCTCGATTCTTGGGGAGGCTATATTGTCATTTTTCCCGTGAAATCCGAGGCCGTTGTCACCACGTGTAGGTGTTACTTGTGAGTTTGACATATTTTATCCTGAAAATAAAGATTCTTACGAGAATAAGTATAAAGCAGTGTGTGTTATCGGAATCGGTATTAAGCAATCACTATTATCCTTAGCCCCACGGTGGGCGCCCAACTGTTTACCCTTAAAATTGGATAATAATTAAACTTAAAATGTGGTTTTAAGGACACGTAATTTCACCTAATACCAATTGATAAATGTGAAGATTAATAACAGAAATGAACTATAAAGTAAAGTGAACCAGTGTTGAAACGGAATTCAACCCTCGATCTAGGGTGTCCTCGAACCGATTGATGCCAAAACAGTTAAAAATAAAGCAAGCTGACGAACAAGAGAGTATAAGATAAAGATAGAGCGTTATATTGGCTTTTTAATGTGAGAATAATGTGTCTTACAAATGGTTAGTACTCCCCTTTATATAGTAGAGGAATTCTACTTATAGCATAACTCTAATTACAGAAGAAAATCCCATGATTAGCTAATTAACCGTTCCTAATTTGATCCGTTCCGAGATATCCGCCATAATCTTCGACCAGTCACGGATATTTTGCCTTTCCGTTATTATGTTAGCTTTGAGCTTGCTCGATGCTTGTCTCATTCGGTCTCGATTGCTGCTGGCCTCGATTTCGACCGGTACCTCGAATCCTGAAATTGGTACCTTGTCCTCGTGATTTATTCTGTTCTGTTACGAGGCCATTCTTCGATGCAACCTCCCGGTCTCGGTCAAGTAGTAAAATCGGGTGGGCCCGATTTTAACCGTATATAATATATTATTCGTAATTGCATTAACTTGTCATTTGGTCGTTTCTTTTTTAATATTTGTTTATTCATTGGGTATATTTTATTATGGTTTTTCATTGATAACATCAATCAAATAAAATTACCTCAAACATGACTGCTATTCAATGTATGCGACACTATTTGATAAGAAATCTAGTTAATTATTAAACAATGCAACAAGACAATTAGACCAAAGATAATGCGATTGAACCAAGCATGCTACACAAAGCATTTACATACCCAAAACTCCAACAATTTAGCCGCGTTACCCCCAAAGCACAAAAGACAAACATGACGATTATTATACAAACTTAAGAAGAGAAACACCCATGCATATTACTCAAGACCCCAACAAAACCCTATCCCCGTCACCCCCAAAACACAACCATCATTGATTCAAATGCGCCTGATAGAAAGAAAAAAAAAAGCTGCAAGAAGGAAAGAATACAAATATTACAATTCTTGTGACAAAGGAAACTAACTTACCTATAGAAAAATGATATGTCGTGTGTGTTACAATAAAATGATGAGGAACCGCATTCCTTTTTGTAGGAAAAAAGAGGCAACGCAAATATGAGTTCTTGTCCTTGTGAAATTGGTATGGTCATAAACTTAAGAATTATAAGTAGGAAACCTGATTGGATTAGAATCCCATGCAATTACTATTACAATTTTATTCAACATGGAATTATATTTTGAAGAAATAATTTATTTTTTGAAGGGCATAAAAGTCGATTAAGATTTCGGGAATATTTTAATCATTCAACATTTAGCGTTTTAATATTCGTGCTTTTATAGTAGATAGATATAGATAGATAGATATAGATATAGATATAAATATAGATATAGATATAGATAGATATTATATGAAAATTATAAATAGGTTGTAACTAAATTACCCAAACTCTTCTTATCAATTATTCTCAAAGGACGGGCACAAAGGCCTAAATATGAACGTCCACGAGTGCTGATAAATTGATTGGAATTAGAATTGCAGTATCCATAGCAATTGAGCCAACATTCTTCTTTCTTTACGCTCTGAATGTGACACTCACAAATCCTCCTCCAATTATATCCCCGATCGTCCGGAGAGGACTATTATTAATCAATTTTAGGAATAATAGGGAGAGAGGAGATGGGAAAAAACAAAAAATGATGTAACCTTAATTTATAGTTTGAGAGCTTTGTAGGAATTTAGGAAAGTTCTTCTCTTATTTGATGATAATATTCTGTACAGTGTGTATATTTATACAAGTATTTGAAAGGCAACAAAGGACAACTGCAACTATATTTAATTAGAAGTGTCTAATTCCTATATATTTGCCCATAATCCTATGTATATGCCCATAACTCTAGCTGTAATTTGTATTTGCATAAGAAAGTTCTGGAAGGTTTGAGTGCCTTTCAGTTGTATCCAATATGCTACAAAGAATAGACCGCATCTTGGCTGCAGGAATAGGCCCAGACCTTTGTTTGTATTGGGTTGCTAACTTTTGTTTTGTGTATTGGCCCAAATGGGTATTATACCCGATAGATCCATGTATAATAGAGTTTGGTCTTCTATTATCTAGATCAGTCGTCACACTTCTTGTTTCTTTCTCTCTCTTCGTCTTCGACTGTATTGCCTCTTTCTCGCCCAAATTAGAGGTTAGGGTTTGATTAGAATATTCCGGTCCAACACCCCCCTCAAGTTGGAGGGGTGAGAAAGCACACCAACTTGGAGACGATCGAGCGGTGTAAAGGTCTAGAAAGAGGTTTTGTAAACACATCTGCGAGCTGAGATGTTGATGGAACAAAAGATAAAGAGATCAGGCCGGCGAGGAACTGTTGACAGACGAAGTGACAATCAATTTCCACGTACTTCGTCCGTTCGTGGAAGACCAGGTTTTTTGCTATGTGAATAGCTACCTGGCTATCAGATTGAAGAGAAACTGGCAAGGAAGGGAAAATTGAGAGATCTGCTAGAAGGCGTACAAGCCATGTGAGTTCTGTAACTACCTTCTTCATAGATCTGTACTCGACCTTTACAGAAGAAAGGGAGATTGAAGATTGTTTTTTTGATTTCCATGAAATAGAGGATCCTCCGAGGTTGATGTAAAAGCCACTTACTGAGTGACGAGTCTCTGGACAGGACCCCCAATCGGAGTCACAAAATGCAAGCAATTGAAAATAGGGGTCTGAATTCATAAAGAGCCCAAGCCCCGGCTAAGATAACAGATATTAGAGACAGTGTAAGCCAGCATCAAAATGAGGTCGACGGGGACTTTGTATATATTGGCTTAGATGCTGAACGGCGAATGAGAGGTCAAGGCTAGTATGGGTTAAAAAATTGAGCTTGCCCAATAGTCGCCTGTAGATGGTTGGATCGTGAAGAGGATCACCAACATCGGCACGAAGCTTGCAACTAGGATCTAGTATAGATGAAGCTTGACGGGAATCAAGGACACCAAACTCAGAAAGAAGATCCAAGGTGAACTTCCTCTGACTAATAATTAGTCCTTGTTTTTCTCGTAGTATTTCTATTCCGAGAAAATAACTAGCCTCTCCAAGATCTTTAACTTTGAATTCGGAATTGAGGAATTCTTTTAGACTAGAAAGCTCTGTAAGATCATCACCCTTTAGAAGTATGTCATCTACATAAACAACAACAATAGAAATTCCAGAAGCTGTCTTTTTGAAAAATAAGGAATAGTCATTAGGAGAGTGGGGATAGCCTTTGAAATTGAGGGCACCAGTGAATCTTGCGTACCACTGGCGTGAAGCCTGTTTAAGTCCATATAAATACTTTTTTAATATGCAAACATGATTAATAGAGAGTGAAGTCATTCCTGGTGGGAATCTCATGTATACTTCTTCCTGTAGATCACCATGAAGAAAAGCGTTATTAACATCTAATTGAAATTGTTTCCAATTCATTTTGACTGCGACTGCTAAAATGCATCTAACAGTTGTCATTTTGACCACTGGACTAAAAGTCTCATTGTAGTCGATTCCTTCCCTTTGTATGTCCCCTCAGATAACTAGTCGAGCCTTGAACCTTTCAATACTGCCATCAGATCTATATTTAACCTTATAGACCCATTTACATGGTAAAGGTTTCTTTCCTTTTGGTAATTCAACCATTTTCCAGGTTTGGTTGGCCTCCAAGGCTTGAAGTTCTTTTGCCATTGTATCTTGCCAACTGGGATGTAAAACTGCCTGGAAGAAACTTGTAGGTTCAATGATGTGAGAAATAGAGTTTAAAAGTGATTGATTTGCAGGAGAAAGGTCTATGAAAGGCAGGGTAGCAGGGGAGACTGGTGCTGCAAAATAAAAATTGGTTAGATCCGTCAAGTACACAGCATTGCACACATAATCTACCAGATAAGATGGTGGATTATGTTCCCTAGTAGATCTCCTTAGTTCAGGTTGAAGGGGAATATGAGATGGAGAAGAGAGGATCCTGGAGATAGGAGATGAATGAGGAGCTGTTTTAGGTGATGCTATTAAAGAAGGGAGAGTAGGACTAGGACTTAATTCTAAAGAAGAGTGGTGATCAGTCTGAGGGAAAGAGTGAGTTTGGTCTGATATAGCAAAAACTTCTTTAGGGAAAATGGGTGGTTCAGGTGTAGGAGAGAAAAAAGGAATATATTCTCATAAAAAACTACATCTCGAGAAATAAAAATGGTTCTAAATTTCAGATCCAACAGTTTGTACCCTTTCTTCCCAAAGGGATATCCTATAAAAACACACCTGACTGATCTAGATTCAAGTTTGGACCTGTGATGAGGTAAAGTAGAGGCATAACATAGATAACCAAAACATTTCAAAAAATTATAAGATGGAACGTTTCCAAAAAGAATTTCAAAAGATGTTTTGAAATTAAGCACTCTAGAGGGAAATCTATTTATGAAAAAGGTAGCAGTTAACAAACAATCACCCCAATACATAGTAGGGAGATTAGACTGAAATAGTAGAGCCCTACATATCTCTAGAAGATGTTTGTGTTTTCGTTCAACCACTCCATTTTGTTGTGGGATAGCAACACAAGAAGTTTGATGAAGAATTCTACTAGAGGAAAAAAAATTTGAAAGGAAGGATCCTGATCCTAATTCCAAAGCATTATCTAAACGAATAATTTTAACTTTTGTTGCAGACTGCCTTTTTACCATTGCTAGAAAAGATTATAAAACTGGAAAAGCATTGTTTTTTGTTCTTAAAAGATAAGTCCAAGTTCCTCTACTATAGTCATCTACTATGGTCAAGAAATATCTATAACTATCATGAGTTGGTACCTTGTAGGGTCCCCAGGTATCAACATGAATAAGTTAAAAAATTGAACTTGTGTTGATATTGCTTGAATTAAAAGGCAATTTTGCCTGCCTAGCTTGAGAACATATATCACAAGGATCATTAAACTTGGCCAGAGAAAGAAACTAAAAATTGGATATATTTTGCATATTAGATAGAGGTATATACCCCAACCTTATGTACCATAGGCTTACATTAGAATTGATTCTAGCAGAACAAGAAACTAAATAAGAGACAAGGTCTTTCCTAAGGTTATTACAAACTGGATAAGACTGAAAAACTGATTGACTTCCATAAACTAGTCCAAAACTTAGAGAAGCTGGATTAAGTAGATATAGGCCTTCCTTCACTTCTCCAATTACCACTGGCCTCTTCAGTGAAGGCCCCTGCAAGAATGTACCAAAAGATGAGAAAAACAAGGTACAAATGAGTTGTTGAGTGAGTTTGTGGACTGAAATTAGGTTAAATATGAAATCTGGAACATATAACACATTGTTTAGGATTAAATCTGGCAGAACATGCACACTACCAACTTGATTGACCTTAACTTTATATGAATTTGGGAGATTAACATACAAAGATTTGGTTAGAGATTTCACATTGAATAAAATGGAATAATAAAAGGTCATATGTTTTGAAGCCTCTGAATCTATTATCCAGGAGGTAGAATCCATGTAAGGGAAACAAGAAAGACAATATAGGTTAGGAGCATTGATTGTTTTACCAGCACAATTAGCACTAGCATCTGCATCAGAAATATGCTCACCTTGTTGGCCAACCTTCACCTGCTGAAGAAGCTTGTAGAGCTGACTTAGCTGCTCTTGAGTGATGACCTTCCCTGCTGCATTTTCTTCCATTGTGTTGACTGACTAAGTTGTGTTTTCTTCATTCATAATTGCTTCATTGCCGTGAGGACCTCCTTGATACCTTTTGGATTTAGTAAACTTGAAACTAGAGGGAAACCCAATGTTTTATAGCACTTGTCAATGGAATCTCCAGGTTTCTTGCAATAGTTGCAGATCAGGTTATTCTTCTTTCCTTCAAGACTTGCTTTGAACTTTCCTTCTCTATCAACTTGGTGTTGTGCAACATGAATTTCCCTTTGCTTCTCATCTTGAATGAGAAGATAATAGGCTTGATTGACACTAGGAAGAAGAGTAATCATCAGAATGTTACTCCACACAGCTTAGTAGGTATCATTAAGCCCCATGAGAAATTGGATGAGCCTACTGATAAGTAGGGATTTTGACTACTTATTTGCACTTTTTTACTTTCGTTCTAGCTCAAAATTGCTTAAAGGTATTCCCAAAAACTAATAAAATGTGCTTTCTTGTAGGAGTGTTGGAATATGAGTCAAAAAGATGAAAATCAACTCAAGAAGGAGTAATTTTAGATAAGGACCAAAACAAAGCTAAAAGGGAAAAAATGCGGACTGCACAATATTGAGTGCGGCCGCAGAACATGAGGAAGCGTCTGACAAAATTCCCATGCAAAGTGCGAACCGCATAATTATTGTGCGGCAGCAGAAGATGAGGTTCAGAGAGATGGATTCTAGGGTCATGAAAAAGTGCGGACCGCACCATTATTGTACGGCCGCACTCACCCGCAGAATCAAAAGTGTGCAGTCCGTAGAAGTCTTGCATGTCCAAGCTAAACCTCGAGAGTGCGGCCGCACATAGAAATGTGCGGACCGCGGAATTTGAAGAAGTGCGGCTGCAACCCAGAATTGTGCGGCCGCAGAAGTCCATCCTGTCAAGCTAGTGTCAAAGTGCGGATTGCACACATAATTGTGCGGCCGCAGAATCTCTGCAGAGGAAATTTTGTCTGATAATTTTAGCTGGGTATAAATAGATCTTTTAGTCATTTTTAGGAAAAGTTTGAACTCCAGAAAATAGATAGCCGTTTTTCTTTACTGCTTCGGGCAACTTTGTAATAGTTTATCATTTTCACATTAGATTTTCTTCCCTTAATCATCTATTATGAGTTTTATCTTAGTGTTTTCTTTAATTTCTTCATTTTCTATGAGTATCTAAACCCTTTAGCTAGGGTTTTGACCCAACCCTAGTATGGGTACTTAATGGGTGATTGAATTAGGGCTTATTTATGATTGGGTATATGATATTTAGCCTAGTTCTTGCTTGAATTTGAGAATTGATGGTTGCAAACATTGATTCATGCCTAATTGACTTAGTCTCTACTTGAGAAAGAGAGACAGTCTAGAAAAACTTGGCTAACAAAATATTGGGGTGAACTCGAGAAATTGATAGCCCCAATTAAAGGGTCGAATCTAGAGATAGTAAGACCCGACTTGTGCACCTATCACTTGTTTCGTGAGATACCCATTTGGACTTGAGAAAGCCAAATTGGGCAAAATCACTCAAACTACCGAGAGGTATAGAGTGAGTAATCGTGTGTGATTGCTATATTGTATCCCGACCAACCAAACATACCCTAAAGCTCTCAATATGTTAGGTAACCAACTAGGAGGAAGTTATAACCCTGGATCTTTTATAACCTGAAAAACAACAATACCATAAACATCGTCCTTTAGCTTTACAAATTACAGCATTAACATAAGATTTAGAAGTAGAAAAGAAACAATCGAATATGTGAAAGTGTAATCTTGGGCACGTTATATACTTAGACTAGGTATATACCTAATACAACTTAAAGCTCTCTTTGGAATCGACCCCAACTTGCGTTGGGTATTTATTATTGTATCGACCGCCTCACAATCCTAATTAGTGGTGTGAGTTTGAGCGACATCAATTTTTGGCGCCGTTGCCGGGGAGCTAAAAACGGATTTAGCTATATATTTGGTTTTGTGTGTGACTTGTCTTTTTTTCCTTCCGGGTTACTAACCTTTTTGTGAATTGATTGTAGGTACAAAAATGGCTCTCAACAATGATCCTCTCAGAAACATGCCTTTGGGGGATGTGGACGTGGAAGATGACCAAGTTGAAGAGGTTCCTCTTGAACCTCAAGCAAATAGACGAGGCCAACCGCCTCAAGAAAACATTCTCGTTCCTCCCCCAAAGAGTGGATCCACACCGAGTGTTGCCGAATAAAGGGTACGCAAGTGCCATAGTCCCGCTCCACATTAGGGCGGGCAACTTTTAAATTACAAATGTTATGCTTACATTGCTTGAGCAACGAGGATTATTCACCGGGGCTCCGAATCAAAATGGGTACAAGCACTTGAAAGGATTTGTGGACACCTGCTGGGGGAGTAAACAGACCAACATTTTCGAGGATACTTTAAGGTTGAGACTATTTCCCTTTTCTCTACGGGGGGAAAGCCTTGGACTGGTTAGAAAGATTGCCAAGCCATTCTATCCATACATCGGATGAATTGGCGGAAAAATTCATTGCCAAGTATTTTTCTCCCTGGCATATGGCTACTCTTAGAGACGAGATTCTAGCATTCAAACAAGAATCCAATGATCCTTTGCACAAGATATGGGAGAGGTATCGCACTATGGTGAAAGAGTGCCCGAATAATGACATGACCGAGGCTATGATTCAACAAACCTTCTACAGGGGGATCAATACTACCAATCAATGCGTGGTCAACCAACTTGCCAGTGGAAATTTCATGACAACACCATATGCCGAAGCTTGTGAAATCTAAGATGAAATGGCGGATACTTCATCGGCATGGCAAAGTAGAGAAAATGTTCCTCAAAGTGATCCAAATGTGATTCACCTACACAAAGAATTGCATGATCATGGGAAAGCAATTGTTGAGTTGACCACTACAATGAATCAATTGACCAAAGCTCAACTTCAACAGGTTCTAGGTCCTAAGCAAGTAAATGCAATGGAATGTGTCAATATGATGGTGAACAAGTGAAGGCAAAAGGGTCAACAAGTGCAAAACCGTGAGGAACAATTTGTGCAAGATGATAGTGGATTTGACCAAGACGAATCATACAATGAGCAAGAGGAAGAAGTGCAATATGTGAATAACTACCAAGGGCAAAGGAACAACTCTCAAGGCACGGATCAACAACAATGGTGACCTTAAGGAAATCAAGGAAATTAGAACAATCAAAACCACCAAGGAAATTGGAGTGGTGGTACCAACAATCAAGGTAATTGGAACAATAACAATAATCAAGGCAATTGGAACAATCAAGGCAACCAAGGCAATTGGGGTGTTAACAATCAAGGATATTGGGGAGGCAACAACCAAGGGGATTAGAACGGTAACCAAGGGAATCGGGGGTCAGGCTCTCAAAGGCCCCCGATGTATCAACAACCAAACAACCCGCCTCCTTATCTGTCTCAAGGTTCTAGTTCTTCCAACAATGAGATGAGACAGATTGAAAATATGTTCAAATAAATGATGGAGAAAAATGCGGACTCCGATGCTCAATTAGCCTCTCATAACACTTCAATCCACAATTTGGAAGTTCAAATGGAAACAATCTTGCAAGCTTTAAACACTCGTCCTAAGGGGGCACTACCTTGTGATACAGTTATGAACTCGAAGGGTGGGAACAACAAGGGACATGCCATGGACGTAACAACAAGGAGCGGAAGAGGTGGAGATGCAACCACCTCAAATCAAAGAAGAATTGTGGATGATGATGTAGTGGTTCAAGAAGATGATATTTCAAGCAATGTGGTTCACATTAATGAAGAAGTGAGAATTGATAGTGATGAGAATGTGGAGGAGACCAAGAAGAAGTGAACCCGTCTAGGGAACACATGATTGACATACCAGAATCGGTAGTGCGAAAGGCCAAGGCACCAATGCCAAGGCCTCCTCCTCCATACCCTCAAAGGCTCGCCAAGAAAAATAGTGAGAACCAATTCAAGAAGTTTATTGACATGATGAAGAACTTATCCATTAATGTGCCATTGGTTGAGGCGTTGGAACAAATTCCCGGTTATGCAAAGTCCATGAAAGGTTTCGTGACAAAGAAAAGATCAATGAATTGTGAGACTATCAAGATGACACATCAAGTGAGTGCTAGTGTGCACTTAATGGCTCCGAAATTAGAAGCTCCCGGCGCTTTCACAATCCCTTGCACTATTAGAAGCGCCGACTTTGACAAAGCTCTATGTGATCTAGGGGAGAGTATCAAATTGATGCCATACTCAGTGTTCAAAACTTTGGGAATTGGGAAACCAAGACCCACATCTATGAGGTTACAAATGATGGATCGTACTATGAAGAGACCATTGGGTATTATTGATGATGTGTTGGTTCGTGTTGATAAATTCATCCTCCCGGTGAACTTTGTGATTCTTGATTGCGAAGTGGACTATGAGGTACCTATTATCTTGGGTAGACCTTTCCTTGCTACGGGGAAGGCTCTTATTGATGTGGAAGCCAGTGAGCTCACCTTTCGGGTGGGCGATGAAAAGGTGGTTTTCTATGTGTGCAAATCTATGAGGCAACCGAATAGCAACGAAGTTTGTTCATTTTTGGACTTAGTGACCGAGGTGATTGTTGATGATGCTAGTGCCATGATGAATGTTGATGATACTTTGGAGGCCATATTGCTTAATCATGATGATGATGAGAAGGATGGCTATGTGGAATGTATAAATGCATTACAAGGAATGGGGTCGTATACTTATGAACCCCGAAAATTATCCTTAGATCTTGAGAACCGGAAGACTGCTCCAACAAAGCCCTCAATCGAGAAGTCTCCCACTTTGAAGTTAAAGCCATTGCCTTCACATCTCAGGTATGCATTTCTTGGCCCATGTTCTACTTTACCTGTTATTCTTTCCTCTTGCTTGACTAATGTGCAGGAAGATTCTACTTTGGCAGTGCTTCAAAAGAGGAAGAAAGCTATAGGATGGACACTGGCGGATATTTGGGGTATAAGCCCCACCTTTTGCATGCACAAGATTATATTGGAGGAGGATGCCAAACCCTCCATTGAATATCAAAGAAGATTAAATAAAGCAATGCAAGAGGTGGTGAATAAGGAGATCATAAAGTGGTTGGATGTCGAGGTAGTTTACCCCATTTCCGATAGCCTGTGGACCCCTCCGGTGCAATGTGTCCCAAAGAAAGAGGGAATGACTGTGGTCACCAATGACAAGAACGAATTGATTCCTACAAGAACGATGACAGGTTGGAGAGTGTGCATGGACTATCGGAAGCTCAACAAAGTCACTCGGAAAGATCATTTTCCACTTCCATTTCTTGATCAAATGCTTGATAGGTTGGCCGGACGAGCTTTTTATTACTTCCTTGATGGATATTCTGGCTACAATCAAATTCTCATTGCTCCTAAGGACTAAGAGAAGACTACTTTCACTTGTCTCTATGGTACTTTTGCATTCTCGCGGATGCCATTTTGGTTATGCAATGCACCAACGACTTTTCAACGGTGTATGATGGCCATCTTCACCGACATGGTGGAAGATTTTCTTGAGGTCATTATGGATGATTTTTCTATGGTTTGGAATTCCTTCAATTATTTCTTGAACAACTTGGATAAGGTATTAGCAAGATGTGAGGAGACAATCTTGGTTTTGAATTGGGAGAAATGTCACTTCATGGTCGAAGAAGGCATAGTCCTCGGCCACAAAATTTCAAAGCGTGGTATTGAGGTCGACAAGGCCAAAATTGAGGTGATCTCCAAACTCCCTCCCCTACATCTGTGAAGGGAGTGAAGAGCTTCTTGGGTCATGCGGGGTTCTATCGCCGATTCTTCAAGGACTTTTCTAAGGTGGTGAACCCCTTGTATAAACTTTTGGAGAAGGATGCCAAGTTCCATTTCAACGAGGATTATATGAAGGCATTCGAATTGCTCAAGTTCAAGTTGACTACTACTCCTATTATCACCGCACCAGATTGGAGCTTGCCTTTTGAGCTCATGTGTGACGCTAGTGATGTGGCGGTAGGAGCAGTTTTGGGGCATCGTATCAACAAAATCTTCCATCCAAACTATTATGCTAGTAAGACCACGAATGATGCTCAAGTCAACTACATAGTGATCGAAAAAGAGCTCCTTGCTACTGTCTTTGCTATGGAGAAGTTCTGCCCGTACTTGATGGGTACAAAGGTAATTTTACACACCGACCATGCGGCGCTTCGATATTTGATAAGCAAGAAAGATTATAAAGCAATATTAATGCGGTGGGTGCTTCTATTGCAAGAGTTTGATCTAGATATTCAAGATCGCAAGGGTAGTGAAAACCAAGTGGCGAACCACTTGTCTCGTTTGGAGAAGGAGGGGAGACAACATGACGGCCTTGAGATAAATGATTCCTTCCCTGACGAGCAGCTTCTAGCCATTTCAATGACCGGGATGCCATGGTTCGCCTATTTAGCTAATTATCTTGTGAGTGGTATTGTACCGAATGAGTTCTCTTCAAACCAAAGGAAGAAGCTCAAATGAGATTGCCTTGACTATTATTGGGATGAGCTGTATCTCTTCCATATTTGTACCGATGGTGTGATTCAATGATGTGTACCGGAGGAGTAACAAAGGGAAATTCTTGAGGCTTCCACTCTTCACCATATGGTGGTCACCAAGGTGGAGCTAGAACGGTAACAAATGTGTTGAATTGTGGATTTTATTAGCCTACTCTTTACAAGGACGCTAGCGATCTCGTCAAGAGTTGTGATGAATGTCAAAGGACCGGTAGGATTTCTAAGAAGAATGAGATGCCCCTCACCACCATCTTAAAGATTGACATTTTTGATGTGTGGGGCATTTATTTCATGGGTCCATTTGTGAGCTCTTGTGGGAACACTTACATATTGGTAGCTGTGGATTATGTGTCAAAATGGGTTGAAGCCGTGGCTTTACCCCACAATGAAGCTCGAAGTGTGGTGGCATTTTTGAAAAAGAACATCTTCACGAGATTTGGTACTCCAAAGGCCATTATTAGTGATATGGGATCACACTTTTGTAACAAATCTTTTGATACCTTACTCACAAAGTATGGTGTCACTCACAAAGTGTCGACTCCCTATCATCCTCAAGCAAGTGGGCAAGTCGAAGTCTCTAACCGGGAGATCAAAAGTATTTTATCGAAGACTGTAAATGCCAACCGTACGGATTGGTCAAAGAAACTTGATGATTCTCTTTGGGCTTATAGGACGGCTTACAAAACATCGATTGGTATGTCTCCGTATCGGTTAGTGTTCGGGAAAGCTTGTCACCTACTGGTGGAACTTGAGCACAAGGCTATGTGGGCATTGAAAAAGCTTAATCTTGAATGGGATGTCGCCGTCAACTTAAGGGTGGCACAATTAAATGAGCTTGATGAATTCCGGTACCATGCATATTCAAGTTCGTCCTTATACAAGGACAAGATAAAGTACCTCCATGACAAGTACATCCTAAACAATGAGTTCAAAGAAGGTGATCTTGTGATATTGTTCAATTCTTGGTTGCGGATGTTTCCGGGAAAGTTAAAGTCCAAGTGGAGTGGTCCATTTGAGGTTGTGCATGTGACACCCTTTGGTGCATTAGACTTGAAGAATAAAAATGATGAAGTGTTTAGAGTCAATGGTCACCGGGTGAAACATTATCTTGGAAAAGTTGATGATGGCCACGTTGTGGCGTTAATTCATTTCAAGTGATTGATGGTAACCTGCGTCGTGCCGTGACGTTAAATCAGGCGCTTCTTGGGAGCCAACCCATGTGTCTTTTTCTTTTTATTTTTCATTAGATAGGCTTTGTTTTGTGCTAACTAGTTTTGAAGTGTATGCAGGAATGGATGTGCATTGTAGGGACTGTGTCATAAAAAAAGATTGGCTAAGTGTTGAAAAAGTGCGGACGGCACATTAATTGTGCGGACCGCACAATTCTAAAGGCAGCAACAGAAATCACTCTGCTACCGCACAAATGGAAGACCAAAATTGCAAGTTCTTTGAAGTTGGCCTGTCAAAATTCATAGCCAATCTGCGGCCGTACACAAAATTGTGCGGTCCGCACAAATTCTGCGGCCGCACTCACTTTTGTGCGTACTACAGAGTTGCATCAAGGTCCATGTAAAGAGTGCGGTTTATCACTCAAAATTGTGCGGCCGCACTCACCTTAGGTTTGGGGCGACTTGGTCAATCTATAAATAAAACCTCAATGCACTATTAACAACTTTACCACTCTGAGTTCTTGAACCCTAAGCAAACACAGTGCATGTTCAATTAGTTCACAATCTTCCTTCATTTCATTAGTGTAGATTCTTACCTGCATCCTTCATACCTGGTATGTTCATTACATCTTTAAATTTTGCAATTTCTTTTAGTTTTTGTTCTTTTGTGATAGAGTTATTGTTAGACCTAAAATGTCAATTGTTAGTCATGTATGCTTAAAATCATGTGAAAAATATCATATATGTTCATTGGGGCCTGGGTAAATCATTAATTATGTTTAATTGCAAATACCATGTCTAAATTAGGCAAAACTTGCAAAACACAGAGTCAGTGCTGCGTAATCTCAAATTGTGCGGCCGCACACAAATTTGTGTAGTTCGCAAATCTTAAACTTAGGGCTAAAATGTTGCATGACATGTGCGTACCGCTCTCAAAATTATGCGGCCCGTAGAAAAATTGTGCGGCCTGCAGAAAAATTATGCGGTCCGCAGAAAAATGTGTGCGACCGCACTTTGGAACTTTAGAGAACCAGTGTTCTGGAATTAGGATTGTGCGGCCGCACTCGAAATTGTGCAGTCCGCACTTCAGGATGTGCGTTCTGCATTTTAAAATTGTGCGGTCCGCACATGGCAGTCTGTGGCCGCACTCATAATTGTGCGGTCTGCACTGCCTCTTGTATGTTTTCCTATAACTGTTATGCATCTGTGTACACTACTTTGAGCTCTAACTGACTTATGTGCCTCATATTGCAGATAATGGTTCGTTCACGAGGTAGAGGAGATACATCTAAAGGGAGAGGTGAACCCTCCCGAGGTCGGGGCAAAGGCACTTAACCTTTGGGGGTGCAAAAGAAAACTTTGACAAAAAAGCAAACCCCGGGGAGAGGCAGGGCCACAGAACCTTCTGAATCAAGCTCATATGTCCCGTCTAGGGAAGTCTCTGAAGGTCACTTAATGGGAGAACAACCTGAGGCCCAGTCCCAACCATCACACTTTCCAGGGAGATACCAACTCCGTGACGAACCCTTCACCTCAGCAAGTTCTTCTGAGGGTTCAGATGTTGGCAGCCGGGGTTCAGAGCCCTCCTCTACATACACTCCTCCTGCACCAATTGATATAGATGATGATGATTATTGTAGTAGAGATGACACTCGAGTGGGCAGCCTAGAGAGATCGAAGAAGAAGGAAGCATGGCAGGATCGGTTTGTGAGTTTGACAGCCTTCAACAGGTTCAGAGAGTGGTGGACCCAAAAATCGCTCACACTTGAGCGGAAAATCTTACTGAAGGATTTGGATAAATACAATCCAAATATCCTTAGGCAGTTCATGGAGCGCCAGGGATGGATGTGGTTCACCCAGAGTGTTAAGGATGCCAAGGAGCACTTGGTACGAGAATTCTATGCCAATGTGGCACACATAAAGAAGGGTACCAAAGTTACCAAAATGCGGAATTTGAAAGTTAGATTCGATCAGGGCACTCTAAACCAGTACTTGGGATTCGAGGAGTTAGAACCAGTGTAGTACATGGAAAAGCTATCTAAGGGTGATGCAATTCACCCTTGGCTAGCAGAGATATTGGAAGCTCCAGGACCACCACCACCGTGGATCACAGTCGGGGTTCCCATTGCTCGGGCCACCCTCAATTTTGAAGCAAAAGTGTGGCAAACTTTTGTGTGCAGCCGCTTAGAACCGAGCAGGAATAAAAACAATCTTCCCCTCCCTTGAGCAATTTTGGTAGCATCCATCATGGACGGGTACCCAATAAATGTGGGTGCCATCATGTCGGCCAATATGTCGTTGGTGGTCCAAAGAGGTGAAAGTTCCTATCCATATCGTAACACACTCACAGCATACCCCACGGATGCAAATGTGGAGCCGAGGAGTTTTGATCAAAAGGTGCGGGCTAAACAACCCTTCTCATGGTACTCTTTACAAGGTCCGGGAAAACCAAAGTTCAAGGGTAAGGCAACTACCACCGGTGGCCAGTCTGATGAGCCAACGGTGGTGGTTACAGATTCAGCTGTTGAGCCTTCTACAGCTTCCATGCCTTCCACAGCAGCCGGCCCTTCCACCGAGACAGCTGACATGCCACCACCTCCACCTTCTAGACCATCTACATTAGTGCCAGTGCCTGCCTCTTCCACATATCCACTCACTGCGCTGCGAGTCTCCCAGACATTGGCAAGTCTCAACAACTGGATGCAGACAGCTACTTCAAAGCTATCTGACATATCCAGTGTTGCTGCAGCACCGTCCTCTACCACAGCAGCACCTCAAGTACCTCCGTTAGTGGAGGAAAGTTTGAAGAAGATCCTGGAAAACCAGAAGACTATCATGGGTACAGTGGTGGCTCACGGGAGAGCTATTGAGGAGTTGGGCAAATAGGTGAAGAAGATGCGGAAATCTCAGGCATCAAAGAAGCCAGTGGAAATTTTGCGCACCAAGGTGGCCAAGCTTGCATCAGCTGGGGATATTCCCCTTGACCTTCTGATGGAGACAGCATTAGCAGTTCCACCAGTACCTGAGGCATCAGAGACAGCAGCTGGCCAGTCTGAGGAGCTGGACCCTGCTGCCCACACCATTAAGGAGATGCTCCAGATGTTCAGCCACCCCATTATTCCCCGACCGGAGGACGATGAAATCCAGTTGGAGGATCCATAGGTTGCTGATGATGCCATGAACACTGAGACCACATAGGGAGTTCTCTTTACTCTCTATCCTTATTTTTGTTAAGCATTGAGGACAATGCTTATTTTTTTCTGGGGTGGTCTATTTTGGATAGTTTATTATGACATTGACATTGGCTGTAATAACTTTAATACTATTTTTTTTTATCTTTATTCCCTCTTTCGTTATGTATATATTCCTCCCTTTCCCTTGATGTATATATTCATTTCCCCTCGGTTTGTATATTCATTTGTCTTACTTTCAGTAGTTTATTTTATAGCTTCTGTAGTTTATTTTTCTTAGCAATATAACTTCTTAGTAGTTTATTTTTCAATAGCTTAATTGTTGATTTGCTAGCTTCTTGTTATGTTTAAGTGAGAAATAAGCCTTTGGTTTTTTTAATGCCACAGTTCTTTCCAATGGTAGGTTTTTTGTGAACCGGGTGACTGTTCCCAATGATGGATGGCGTGACAACCTTCTTAAGGGATTGAGTCCGCTTTTTTATGATTAGGTAAAAAACAGTAGTAATGAATAAAAGAGTCTCAAGCATGATTCACTTGGTACCAACACATTTACCTACGGCCTTATGGTTAAAAATAAGTTTTTGGCAGAAAATTGCTCTAGTGGTGACCTTTTGACTCTTGTGTTGACTTAAGCATTCATCGAGTGGTACAGTCAAGCTATTTGTGATTTTCAATCTTAAATAAGGTTGTTGTGGGCCCTCGACTCCGTTCCCCTTAGCAATCCAGCAGCGTGAGAGGTGAGATATTTAGTTGCAAGTCCAAGTACCCGTGCTATTAGTCTAGAACTTGCCCCGAATGTTTTTCTAGGTAAAATTCTAAGTTTGGCTTGGCTTGAGAAATGATTGTAGGCTCTCCTTGATCCAATTTAAAATTTTTCATAGCCCACCAATATGATATCCCTAGTCAACTCATTTGAGTCTAAGCTCTTTTTCATTTAATAACCACGTTAGAAGCCTATACCCGTGTGTAATGACCCTTTCTTGGCACCCGATCTTTCCTTGGCATTCTTGAGAAACAATTGGCTAAAACATAAGTTTGAGGGAGATATGAGGAGTTTGAAATTGATATAAAGTTACAAAGAATAGGAAAGAAATGAAGAAAAGGGAAGGCAAAGAAAAGAAAGAAAGAACAAAAAGAAAAATGCCAAAAAGAAAATGAATAAAGTAAAGAGTTGAAGGGATTCAAAGAAAAACAAGGATGAAAGGCATGGAGTAAACAAAGAAGGAGAAAATGAATATCATGACCAAGAAAGAGTGACGCTAAGTATCTCTAGTTGCCCCGAGGAAAAAGAACATGACTCAAAGAGTCGACAGAGTATGAGCCAAAAAGAGAAAATGGAGTGCTTAAGAAAAGAAGATATTCCAACAAATCCTACCTTAGTCCAAAAGCCTTCATTACATCCCGAAAAATCCCTACATGATTTCAAGTCGAGTGAGCTTACTTTAGTGGTGATTTACATGAGGGGAAAGCATATGGTACTTCGAGCCATACTTGCGATATTCTTTTGAGAGAGATGAGCGAACTTTTCACAATCCTTGTATTGAGTGTTATATGCTAAAGTGAGATATGCTAACGGAGAGTAGAGGAGGAGGAGTTTGGGATCCACAATTACCTACATGAAAGAGCGAGCTTCCTTGATGAATAAAGTCAACTCTTGATGCTCTAGTATCACATTAGAACTATTGTACTTAAAAAGTCAAATCACTGCATTGTTGATAATTCATAAGTGTTGTGGGTCATTGTTGGTCCCAATTGATGTGTGTTTGATTAACTTTAGGCCAGCTGAAATAGCTCTTTTCTTGTGGAGGTGGGAATTACTTTATTTGCTTGAGGACAAGCAAAAGCTTAAATTTGGAGGAGTTGATAAGTAGGGATTTTGACTACATATTTGCACTCTTTTACTTTCATTCTAGCTCAAAATTGCTTAAAGTTATTCCCAAAAACTGATGAAATATGCTTTCTTGCAGGAGTGTTGGAATATGAGTCAAAGAGATGAAAATCAACTCAAGAAGGAGTAATTTTGGACAAGGACCAAAACAAAGCTAAAAGGGCAAAAATGCGGACCGCACAATATTGAGTGCAGCCGTAGAACATGAGGAAGCTTCTGACAAAATTCCCCTGCAAAGTGCGGACCGCACCATTATTGTGCGGCCACAGAAGATGAGGTTTAGAGATGTGGATTCTGGGGTCATGAAGAAGTGCGGACCGCACCATTATTGTGCGGCTACAGAATCAAAAGTACGGCCGCACTCAGAAATGTGCGGTCCGCATAAGTCTTGCATGTCCAAGCTAAAACTCGAGAGTGCGACCGCACCCAGAAATGTGCGGACCGCGGAATTTGAAGAAGTGCGGCCACAACCCAGAATTGTGCGGCCGCAAAAGTCCATCCTGTCAAGCTAGCGTCAAAGTGCGGAACGTACACATAATTGTGCGGCCGCAGAATCTCCACAGGGGCAATTTTGTCCGATAACTTTAGCTTGTTATAAATAGTTCTTTTTGTCATTTTTAGGAAATGTTTCAACTCTAGAAAATAGATAGCCGTTTTTCTTTACTATTTTGGGCAACTTTGTAATAGTTTATCATTTTAACATTAGATTTTCTTTCCTTAATCATCTATTATGAGTTTTATCTTAGTTTCTTCTTTAATTTCTTCATTTTCTCTGAGTAGCTAAATCCTTAGCTAGGGTTATGACCCAACCCTAGTATGGGTACTTAATGGGTAATTGAATTAGGGCTTATTTATGATTGGGTATATAATATTTAGCCTAGTTCTTGCTTGAATTTGAGAATTGATGGTTGCAAACATTGATTCATTCCTAATTGACTTAGTCTCTACTTGAGAAAGAAAGACTAAGTCTAGGAAAACTTGGCTAACAAAAAATTGGGGTGAACTCGAGAAATTGATAGCCCCAATTAAAGGGTCGAATCTAGAGATAGTAAGACCCGACTTGAGCACCTATCACTTGTTTTGTGAGATACCCATTTGGACTTAAGAAAGCCAAATTGGGCCAAAATCACTCAAACTACCGAGAGGTATAGAGTGAGTAATCGCGTGTGATTGCTATATTGTATCCCGACCAACCAAACATGCCCTAAAGCTCTCAATCCGTTAGGTAACCAACTAGAAGGAAGTTATAACTCTAGATCTTTTATAACTTGAAAAACAACAATACCAAAAATATCGTCCTTTAGCTTTACAAATTACAGCATTATCATAAGATTTAGAAGTAGAAAAGAAATAACTTAATATGTGGAAGTGTAATCTTGGGCACGTCATATACTTAGACTAGGTATATACGTAATCCAACATAAAGCTCTATCTGAAATCAACCCCGACTCGCGTTGGGTATTTATAATTGCATCGACCGCCTCACAATCCTAATTAGTGGTGTGAGTTTAGGAGACATCACCTACCATCTTGAAGGGATTTCAAATTTCTTGACTTTCCTCCACAATCACACTCATAGGTGCAGTGCACATAAGTATTCAAGGTATCTAACTCATCCCAGATATTTTTCACCTTTGTATAATATCCTGCTACATCAGAGGTCCCTTGCACCAGATCACTCAACTCATTTTGTAACTGGTAATGTTGAGCACCATTACATTGTCCAATTCTAACCTCAAGCTCTTTCCAAATTGCATTTGCAGTTTTGGAATAAAGGACACTTTCAGCTATGTCCTTAGACAAAGAGTTCAAGAACCATGATATAACCATATCATTACAACGATTCCACTACTTAAAGTCAATGGAAGAAGCATCAGGTTCAGAATAGCTTCCATCGATAAAACCAAGCTTGTTCTTGGCAGAGAGTGCAATAAATATGGCTCTACACTATCCTCCATATCCCTTTCCATTAAAGACTGAGTTGACAAGAACCATTCATGCTGAATCAGATGGATGAAGAGAATAGATGTGAGAGGAATCGATAACCACAATAGCTGGTTGAGTGACTGTGCGAGCTGCAGAAACATTGGAAGAGTCATATGTGGAATTTGTTGCCATTTCAATAGAGAAAGAAAAGAAGATGACTGGAAAAAAAATGTAGACTAGGGTTTCAGATAGCTACTGCTCTGATACCATATAGGAATTTAGGATAGTTCTTCTCTTATTGATGATAATATTCTGTACAGTGTGTATATTTATACAATTATTTGAAAGACAACAAAGGACAACTACAACTATATTTAATTAGAAGTGTCTAATTCCTATATATTTGCCCATAATCCTATGTATATGCCCATAACTCTAGCTGCAATTTGCATTTGGATAAGAAAGTTCTGGAAGGTTTGAGTGCCTTTCAGCTGTATCCAATATGCTACAAAGAATGGACCGGATCTTGGCTGCAGGAATAGGCCCAAACCTTTGTTTGTATTGGGCTGCTGACTTTTGTTTTGTGAATTGGCCCAAATGGGTATTATACCCGATAGACCCATGTATAATAATAGAGTTTGGTCTTCTATTATCTAGATCAGTAGACACACTTCTTGTTTCTTTCTCTCTCTTTGTCTTTGACTGTATCGCCTCTTTCTCGCCCAAATTAGAGGTTAGGGTTTGGTTAGAAGATTCCGGTCCAACAAGCTTTTACGGGGAATGTATATTATTTGTAAAAAATACCCAGTTAATCCTAATAAATAAAAAACTTTAGTTAAACTGGGTAGATAAGTTTTTATTATAGTATAAACTCTCAAACCCTAACTTTTTAGTTTTGGCAGAAGGTCCTTTAAGCAGCTGTTTGTGCACTTCGCCCATATATATAGTTAAAAGATCCCATTTCAGCGAACTATTTGTTCACGATGAGAAATTCTGGCTAAAGAACTACAACTTGAATAATAAGATAACAAATTTAAATCTCAGTAACTTCTTGATCATCATTGCTCAATTGAATGGACAAGAAATCATAGAATATATGAATGGATCTTGTCCTTTCGTTTATTGAAGTATAATCGATGGTCTTGGCTGTGCCCTTGGACTTTCTATCTTCACCAAGTACTTCTAATATTTTCCAACAGTAATGGCTGTCAATTGATTCCGCTTTCCATGGAAACTAGATAAGGATGTCCCTGTTTATTTATGGCAAGTATTTCAAATACTGTTTGGTCGGTCCCAAGTCTAAACCTTTTAGGAGGATCAATAAATGGTCAATTCTTCTTATTGGAAAGAACATGAATGGAATATTAATCTACAAATAATTTCCTTTTGCACTTCAACTTGTAACATTTGCCAAACACTCACAATTGGGCCTATGTTTTAATTATTTTTTTCTAAATTAAGAGGGATATGTTTCAGAAAAAAATCAGAAATTGCCAGATTTACAATTGGTAATTGAAAAATAGATACAGTTTCAAAAGTAATTGAAAATTTGTGATGACCCAATATGTCATCTTTAAATTTAAAAATTTATTTATGTGTTCTATGACCTCGAATAACACTATTCATCATTCCCCGACTTGCGTGCGCAGTTCGTATAATTTTCTTGAAGGTTTTTATATGAAAAATTGATTAAAATGTAAAATGGAGCTTTAAAACTCATTTGAGTTGACTTTGGTAAACATTTTAAGCAAACGAACCGAGATTAGTATTTTTCTAGTTCCGATAGGTCCGTATCATGATTTGGGACTTGGGTGTATGCCCGGAATCGAATTCGGAGGTCCCTAGCTCTAATTATCACCATTTAACGGAAACTAGAAATCTAAAGACTAAAGATTTCCAAAGTTTGACCGCGGATTTGACTTTATTGATATCGGACTCGGATTGAGATTCCAAAAATTGAATTAGCTCCGTCCACGTCATTTATGACTTGTGTGCCAAATTCGAAGTCATTCCGGATTCATTTAATATGTTTCGGCATGAGTTTTTTAAATTGAAAAGTTTGAAACTCATAAGTCCGAATCGAGGTGTGAATTATAATTTTGATGTTGTTTTACGTGATTCAAAACCCCGAGTAAGTCCGTATTATTTTACGGGACTTGTTGGTATATTTGAACGGGATCCCGAGCGGCTTGAGTGAGTTCCGGAGTGAGTTTTGAGCGAGTCTGGGCATTTCGACACTCTGACGATGTTGTGGAATAGTTGAAGTACGAAGGGCACATTTTAGAGTGCGGAAGTGCGGCCGCAAAATCCCAAAGTGCGGGGGGCAGTAGCAATTGTGCGTACCGTAGTTGAAATTGTGCGATCCGCAGAATTCTTCTCGCGGCCGCAGAAAGAAGGTTCTACAGGTTCTATGGTCTGACTTCGGAAGCTTATATCATTTAATCTATAAGTAATTTAGAGATGATTCAAAACGAAAGTTGTAGCCCTTTGAATCTAGGTTCCAGAAAGATATACGGTTAGTCATTTGGACATTTGTATAGAAAGTTATGGTCAAATTACTAAATCCTGGTAGTGCAGTCA
Source organism: Nicotiana tomentosiformis (assembly GCF_000390325.3). NCBI lineage: Eukaryota > Viridiplantae > Streptophyta > Magnoliopsida > Solanales > Solanaceae > Nicotiana > Nicotiana tomentosiformis. The sequence goes on from NC_090822.1 coordinate 64,356,958, forward strand.
TCATAGAAGTACCGCACAATTTGGAATTGCGGCCGCAGAACCTGGGATGTGCGACCGCACAAGAAAATGTGCAGTCAGCAGAATGAAAGGTCAGATTGTGTACTATATAACTGAGGGCTAGAGTATTATTTCACATTTGGACTTTGGGAGCTCGGTTTGTGACGATTATTCGTGGGTTTTTCAACAAATACATCGGGGTAAATGATTCTAACTCGGATTTGGTTAATATACATGAATATATCATTGTTTTCATCATTCAATTAGTATTTTGAGATGAAAATTTGGGGAAAATTATAGAAACTTCATAAACCATAATTTTAGGATTCGAAAGGCGATTCGATGCCGGAATTCAAAAAAATTTGTATGGTTGAACTCGTATCGGAACGGGTGTTCGGATTTCGTGATTTTTCGTTTATTTGACTTTTCCGAAAATGACTTAAATTAAGTCTCTTTCGAATTGTGAATAATTTCTAAAGCTCAAATTGAATTATTGGTAAATAATTTGCTAGGTTTGATTGGTTTGGAGAATAATTCGAAAGGAAAAGCTGTGGTCGAGTGATCATTTGAAATTACGAAACAAGGTAAGTGTCGTGGTTAACCTTGACTTGAGAGAATAGAACCCTTGAATTATTTATTACGTGAATTTCATGTGTAACGATGTATAGGCAAGGTGACGGGTGTCTATATATCGTCAAATTGATTGTTTGCATATTTTTCTGGAAATCATAAATTATTTTCTTTATCATGAGTTAATTATTATATTAGTTATTTCTCTCATATTCCTCGCCAAATATTAAGTCTTGAATTCATGCTATAATTGCTACATGCTTATTTGACTTACGTGACTTAATTGCTACTTGACATTTAGTATATTAGATATTAAATTGCCTATTTTCTCCCTGATTTTCACAAATAATTGCTACTTGTCATTACTTGTTTCCTAAATAATTTATAAATATTGTATGCTATGTTGCCTAATAATTGCACGCCGCAACGGAGATGAAAATAAATATATTTGGGGATCGGGTTGCACGCCGCAACAGATTATATTTTAAGTTTATATTATTGGAGCGGGTTGCACGCCGCAATGAAATTTAATTGAAGGATTATATTTGGGGAACGGGTTGCACGCCGCAACAGAATGAGAAAAGAAATAATTGGTTGTGACTGCTGAAATAATTTTAATTATTGATATGATTTACATGTCTTACTTTTATTCCTGTTATTATTATTATTATTATTATTATTATTATTATTATTATTATTATTATTATTATTATTATTATTATTATTATTATTATTATTATTATTATTATTATTGCGTACATGTTAATGTAATTGACCCGCCTTAGCCTCGTCACTACTTCGTTGAAGTTAGGTTGGGCACTTACAGAGTACATGGGGTCGGTTGTACTCATACTACACTCTGCACTTCTTGTGCAGATTTCAGAGTTGGTCCCAGTGGCGTACTGTAGATTTTGCTCGGATTCAGCTATCAGTAGAGACTTGAGGTATAGTTGCACATCGTTTGCAGCTCTGAAGTCCCCTTCTACTTTATTTTAGCTGTGTGCTTTCTTTCAGAAAACTTTATTTTTATTTAGACCCTTGTTTGTATTATTCTAGAAGCTCGTACATTTGTGACTCCAGTTCTGGGTTGGTATATAGACAGCGTTATTATTTTGGATTGTTCACTTTAATTTAGACATTTTTTCAGTTGTTTGGTTTCTTTATTAATTAATTAAAATGGATTGTTAAAAATGATTTAAATTATTCTAACGTTGGCTTGCCTAGCAAGTGAAATGTTAGGCGTCATCACGGTATCAGAGTACTAGGTTACTTAGGTCTCACGAGTCACGAGCAAGCTTAGTAGAGTCTGAAGGATCGGTACGGAGACGTCTATACTTATCTTCCAGAGGCTATGAAGTTTAGGAACAATATTATTTCTTTCTTATTCTATCGTGTGATTTTATTCTATCATCGATGATTGAACCATTCTATTCTTGTTCTCTCGCGGATGGTGATAACACGTACTACATCTATCGCCGGACAGGGACCAGAGCCCCCGGTGGCAACTATGACCAGGGGTAGAGGCCGAGGCCAAGGTCGCGCCAGAGGTCGAGGTAGAGGCAAAGGTAGAGCTCAGTCTAGAGCTCGAGCAGCAACACCTGTTGTAGAACCTCGGGTGGATTTGGGAGCAGAGGTTCCAGCTCAAACTGTGCCTATTGGACCAGTTCAGGTCCCCAAAGGATTCATAGCTACTCCAGTGCTTTAGGACGCTCTAGTCTATTTGGTGAGCCTTATGGAGGGCGTGGCCCAGAATGGTACATTTCCAGTGGCACCCGCCGTCTCACAGGCTGGGGGAGGAGCACAAACTCCCCCTACTCCCGCTCCGGAGCAGATGGCTCCCCAGAATCAGGCTACAGCAGTCCTGCCAGTTGGGGTAGTTCAGCCAGTTATTGTGGCACATGCAGTGATATTCCTACCATATCTTCTGAGGCCTTATTGAGACTGGAAAATTTTACTAAGCTCTTTCCAGTTCACTTCAGCGGTACACCTTCTGAGGACCCACAAGATTATCTTGACCACTGCCATGAGGTGCTGCGGAATATGGGAATAGTTGAAAGCAACGGGGTCGATTTTGCTGTATTTCAGATGACGGGTTCCGCCAAGAGGTGGTGGAAAGATTATATGTTGACCAGACCTTCTGGGTCACCTGCACTTACTGAGGACCAGTTCTCACAGCTATTTCTGGAGAAATTTATTTCTATTACATTGAGAGAGGCACACCGCATGCGGGTTGAGCATCTACAGCAGGGTAGTATGACTGTTACCCAGTAAGAGACCTGATTTGTGGACTTAGCACGTCATGCCATCGTCTTGCTTCCTATTGAAAAAAGAGAGAGTGAGAAGATTCATTAATGGACTTACTTATACTATCAGGCTTCAGATGGCCAAGGAGACAGGGAGTGATATTTCCTTCCAGACAGCTGTGAATATTGCTAGGCGTATCGAGTTAGTTCATGCTCAAGAGAGAAGGCCAGTGTCAGATAAGAGGCCCCGTCATTCCGGTAATTTCAGAGGCGCCTCATCTGGAGGCAGGGGTACTTATGGTAGGGGTCATCCTCCCAGGCCATTTTATTCAGCACTTCATGTATCTCACGGTACTTCAGAGAGTCACAGTCCTATTATGCCTTACTCTAGGCAGCCGACATTTAGTGCACATCGAGATCCTATTAGTGCACCACCGCTCCAGAGTCACTACAGCGGTTATCCGGCCCGTTCGGGTCAGATTTAGCTTCAACAGCTACAACAATAGGATGGGTGTTATAAGTGTGGGAACATTGGTCACATCAGGAGGTATTGCCCTAGATTGTCGAGCAACAGATCTCAGCAGGATTCTCGTGCCATCATACCGACACCGGTTGCTCCATCGCCCACCCAGCCAGCTAGGGGCAGGGGTCAGACAGTTAGAGGTGGAGGTCAGGTTGTTAGAGGTGGAGGCCAGCCAGTGAGGGGCCGTCCCATAGATACAACTCCGAGTGGTGGGGTCCAGCCCCGATTTTATGCTTTTCCAGCTAGGCCTGAAGTCGAGTCATCTGATGCCGTAATCCTAGGTATTGTTTGAGTTTGCCATAGAGATGCTTCAGTTTTATTTGATCCAGGATCTACTTATTCCTATGTGTCTTCCTATTTTGCTTCATATATAGTTGTGCCTCATGATTCTCTGAGTGTTTATGTGCGTGTGTCCACACTGATAGGAGATTCTGTTGTGGTAGATCATGTCTATCGTTCGTGTGTAGTTACTATTGAGAGTCTTGAGACTAGCGTAGATCTTCTACTTCTTGATATGGTAGATTTTGATGTTATCTTGGGAATGGATTGGCTGTCACCTTATCATGTTGTATTGGACTGTCACGCCCAAACGGTGACCTTAGCCATGCCGGGGTTACCTCGAATAGAGTGGAAAGGGACTTCTGGCCATTCCACCAGCAAGGTTATCTCTTATGTGAAAGCTCGACGTATGGTCGAGAAGGGGTGTCTAGCTTATTTGGCTTAAATTCGCGATCCTAGTGCGAATGGTCCTTCTATGGGTTCAGTCTCAGTTGCCCAGTTTCCAGATGTATTTCCTACAGATTTTCCAATGATGCCACCCGACAGAGATATTGACTTCTGTATTGATTTGGCTCCGGGCACCCAGCCCATTTCTATTCCACCATATCGTATGGCCCCGCCAGAACTAAAGGGATTGAAGGAGAAGTTACTAGACTTGCTTGACCAGGGATTCATTAGACCTCACCCTGGGGTGCACCAGTGTTATTTGTAAAGAAAAAAGATGGTTCAATGCAGATGTATATAGATTATCGGCAGTTGAACAAGGCTACTATCAAGAACAAGTATTCGTTGCCAAGAATTGATGACTTATTCGATCAACTTCAAGGTGCCAAGGTATTTTCAAAGATCGATTTGAGGTCTGGATACCATCAGTTGAAGATTAGGGCATCCAATGCCCCTAAGACAACTTTTCGGACTCGGTATGAGCATTAGGAGTTCCTAGTGATATCATTTGGGCTGACAAATGCCCCAATAGCATTTATGGATTTGATGAACTGGGTATTTAAGCCCTATTTAAATTCTTTTGTGGTTGTATTCATTGGTGATATCTTGATTTACTCCAGCAGTCGAGAAGAGCATGAGCAGCATCTTCGGACTGTGCTTCAGACTTTGAAGAATAATAAGTTATATGCCAAATTTTCAAAATGTGAATTCTGGTTAGACTCAGTTGCCTTTTTGGGGCATGTTGTATCGGCAGAAGGTATAAAGGTGGATCCTAAGAAGATTGAGGCAGTTCAGAACTGGCCTAGACCTACTTCAGCTACAGAGATTCGGAGTTTCTTGGGTTTGACAGGTTATTATCGCCGGTTTGTGAAGGGGTTTTCATCTATAGCATTTTCGTTGACCAAATTGACCCAAAATGGGGGGCCCATTTAGATGGTCAGACGAGTGTGAGTTGAGCTTCTAGAAGCTCAATACTGCTTTGGCTACGGTGCCGGAGTTGGTATTGCCCACAGGTTCAGGATCTTATATGGTATATTGTGATGCATCTCGCATTGGGCTTGGTGCAGTATTAATGCAAGATGGTAGAGTGATTGCATACGCATCGCGACAATTGAAAGTTCACGAGAAGAATTATCCTGTTCATGACTTAGAATTGGCAGCCATTGTTCATGCGCTGAAGATTTGGAGGCATTACCTTTACGGTGTCTCGTGTGAAGTATTCACTGATCATCGTAGCCTACAGTATCCGTTCAAACAAAAAGATCTCAATTTGAGGTAGAGAAGATGGTTGGAGCTATTGAAAGACTATGATAGCACCATTTTGTATCACCCCGGAAAGGCCAATGTGGTGGCCGATGCTTTGAGTAGAAAGTTTGTGAGTATGGGCAGCCTTGCGTATATTCCGGTTTGTGAGAGGCCGTTAGCTACAGATGTTCAGACTTTGGCCAATCATTTTGTGAGGTAAGATGTTTCAGAGCCCAGTCGGGTTCTAGCTTGCACAGTCGCTCAGTCTTCTTTATATGAGCGCATCAGAGAGCGATTCTATTATGATCCTCATTTGCTTGTCCTTAAGGACACGGTGCGGCACGACGGTGCCAAGCATGTTGTTGTGGGAGATGATGGAGTTTTGCGTATGCAGGATCGTATTTGTGTTCCTAATGTGGATGGGCTTCGTGAATTAATTCTTGAAGATGCCCACATTTCCCGGTATTCTATTCATCCGGGTACCGCCAAAATGTATGAAGATTTTCAGCAACATTATTGGTGGAGGAGAATGAAAAAGGATATAATTGCATATGTAGCTTGGTGTCTGAATTATCAACAAGTCAAATACGAGCATCAGAGACCTGGTGGTTTACTTCAGAAGTTAGAAATTCCTGAGTGGATGTAACACCCCAGAAAATTTCGAAGTACTTAAGTGTAAAGCCCGATTAAATTTGCAAAGAAAATAATGTTTCATGGTGCCGGTCCATTATGCGACCGCATAATCACTCTGCGGGCCGCAAAATGGCCACAAAATGAGCATAAAAGGGGCCATTCTGGCAGCAGCTATGTGGTCGACTATGCGACCGCATAACTATTATGCGGTGCATTATGCGACCGTATAACAGTTATGCGGACCGCATACGCAAACAGATTTTTGATCATTTTTGTCAGCAATTATGCGACCATTATGCGGTCCGCATATCCATTATGCGGCCACATATACGATCGCAGAACCGTTTCGGAGCTCTATTTTTGGATTTTTAAAACCCGACCCTATTTCATTAAATACACTCTTTGGGCTATTTTCTTCAATTCTTGCTCAAGTTTTGGAAGATTAAGAAGGGAAGCTCACTAGGTCTTCATCCTAGAGGTAAGATTCTACACCCTAAACCCTAATTCTGAAATTTTCTAAAAATGGGTTACTAGCAAGATAAGTTTTGGGCATGAGAGTTGTTTATTTTACATGTATGTGTTATCAAAGGGTGTAGGAAGATTGTTGAGCTAAAAATGGTAAAGATTGGGTTGTGGGATGATGGAATCCTTCATAAAAAGGACATTGAATGCACACCTAGTGTTTGATAAAATGCTCAAGTGAGCTAGAACCATGACCATCTTCCTAATTTTGATGCAATTTGTTATATTTCTAAAATAGATTGAGGTTGCTAAGAATTCGGGAACATTTAGAGTGTAAGGAAGCTCAATTGAGGTATGTTGGCTAAACTCTTCTCTTGGAATTGAATCACACAATATTCATGAAAAATATGTAAGTCCCGAGTGGTTCATTATAAAATTGGCTATTCCGAGTAAGATTAGGTTGAAAGATATATATATTCGACAAGTATCTCAAATGCTTTATTCATGTTATGTTATCAATTGAGGATGTGTTAAAATATGGTTGTGCATTAATAATGTTTCGATTTCAAGTCAAGTTCAAACGAAGGCTATTATGCCAAATTTTGAAAAATATCTCTATGTGCCTTAGACTCTAAATTGCTCACATGTGTACTACACACCTTGATTTGAATTGTATTTGTTGTTGTTGATGATGATGATATTTGAAATTGAAAAGGTGAGCAGGAAATATTGAATATGGCCAATGTGCCAAGATTGATCTTATAATTATGGCCATTATTGCCAATGAAATAAAAAGATGTGAAAGTAATATGAAATGCGATGATAGATATAAAAAGGTTGATGTCTCGATTAAGACAGCCTAGCCGATCGGGTCATGATCGGGCACCATGTCGCACACATGGTGGTGATTGTGCTGGAAATTGTAATTGAAATGGTAATTGTGGTTGATGTCCCTAATAGATAGCCTAGCCGATCGGGTCATGATCCGACTCCGTGTTAAAGACGGTGGTATTGATATTGAGAGAAATTGTGGTTGATGTCTCTAATGATATATCCTAGCCGATCGGGTCGTGATCGGACTCCGTGCTAAGAGTACGGTGGTACTGGTTTTGTGAATAATGGTATTGTGAATAATGGTATTGTGGACAATGGTATATCGATATTAAAAATCTCCCAATATGAGATATGAAAGTTTATTTGGACAGTTTCTTGATCCTAAATTGAGGTTTGATGTTGATTAAAGCTTCCTTTGATATTATGATAATCTTGTTTGTATTATTTGTCATTCTATTGAGAGGCTGTTTAGTTATACATACTAGTGCTATTTGACAGTACTAACGTCCCTTTTGCCGGGGGCGCTGCATCTTTTAATGGATGCAGGTGGTTCCACAGCAGGAGATATTGGTCGGTGATAGCAGTGCACCTTCTTCCCAGATGACTTGGTGAGCCCCACTTCATTTCGGGTAATGAATCTTTTGTACCTTGTGTATTCTATTTGAGGTATAGCCGGGGCCTTGTTGCCGGCATTATCATTGTACTCTTCTTTATCTATAGAGGCTCCTTAGACATAGTGTGGGTTGTGTATTGGTGATGGGAAAGACAAACTATGCTATGTTGTGGTTGTATTAATTATCCATTTGAAACTTTAAAAATGGTGAAACTTATGGTAAGAAATTGGTAATTGCAGACATGACCACTTTATTATTTAATCAAGGAAAACATATATTCTCTTTATTCATGAATGAGTTTGGGTAGAAGGAATCTAACAGGCTTGCTCGGTCGGGTTCACTCGGTTGAGCGCCGGTCACGCTCCTCGATTTTGGGGCGTGACAGTGGAAGTGGGAGCGTATCACTATGGATTTTGTTGTTGAACTCCCATGGACTCAGAGGAAGTTTGATGCAGTACGAGTCATTGTGGGCAGGTTGACAAAGTCAGCACATTTCATTCTAGTGGCAGTTACCTATTCTTCAGATCGGTTAGCTAAATTTTACATCCGTGAGATTGTCCGCCTTCACGGTTTGCCCGTGTCTATTATTTCAGATCGAGGTACGCAATTCACCTCGCATTTCTGGAGGATTGTACAGCGTGAGTTAGGCACGCGGGTTGAGTTGAGTACAACATTTAATCCCCAGACATACGGACAGTCCGAGCGTACTATTCAGATATTGGAAGATATGTTATGTGCTTGTGTTATAGATTTTGGAGGTTCTTGGGATCAGTTCTTGCCACTTGAGGAGTTTGCCTATAATAACAGCTACCAGTCGAGCATTCAGATGGCTCTGTTGAAGCATTATATGGGAGGCGATGCCGTTCGCTAGTTGGCTAGTTTGAACCTGGAGAGGCTCATTTGTTGGGTACTGATTTGGTACAGGATGCCTTAGATAAGGTCAAGATTATTCAGGATCGACTTCGCACAGCTCAGTCTAGGAAAAAGAGCTACGCGGATCGTAAGGTTCGTGACGTTGCATTCATGGCAGGAGAAAGAGTATTGCTTCGGGTTTCACCTATGAAATATGTAATGAGATTCGGAAAGAAGGGCAAGTTGAGCCCTAGATATATCAGACCCTTTGAAATTCTTGAAAGGGTGGGTGAAGTAGCCTACAGGCTTGCACTACCACCTAGTTTATCAGCAGTCCATCCGGTGTTCCATGTATCCATGCTACGGAAATATCACAGCGATCCGTCCCAAGTATTAGACTTCAACTCAGTCCAATTCGACAAAGATTTGACTTATGAGGAGGAGTCGATAGCTATTCTAGCTCGGCGGGTCCGACAATTGAGGTCTAAGAGTTATCCTTTAGTTCGGGTGCAATGGCGAGGTCAGCCGATTGAGGCATCTACCTGGGAGTCCGAGTCGGACATGCGGAGTAGATATCCACACCTTTTCACCAGCTCAGGTACTTTTCTAATTCCGTTCGAGGACAAACCTTTGTTTTAGAGGTGGAGAATGTGATGACCCAATATGTCATCTTTAAATTTAAAATTTCATTTCTGTGTTCTATCACCTCGAATAGCACTATTCATTATTCCCTGACTCCTGTGCGCAGTGTGTATAATTTTCCTGAAAGTTTTTATATGAAATATTGATTAAAATGTGAAATAGAGCTTTAAAACTCATTTGAGATGACTTTGGTCAAACTTTTGAGCAAACCGACCCGGATCAGTGTTTTGACAATTTCGATAGGTCCGTATCGTGATTTGGGACTTGGGTGTATGCTCGGAATCGAATTCTGAGGTCCCTAGCTCAAATTATCGCCATTTAACGGAAACTAGAAATTTAAAGACTAAAGATTTCCAAAGGTTGACTGCAGAGTTGACTTTATTGATATCGAACTCGAATTGAGATTCCAAAAATTGGAATAGATCCGCTACGTCATTTATGACTTATGTGGCAAATTTGAAGTCATTCCAGATTCATTTAATATGTTTCGGCACGAGTTTTGTAAATTGAAAAGTTTGAAACTCATAAGTCCGAATCGAGGTGTGGATTATAATTTCGAAATTGTTTGACGTGATTTGAAACTCCGAGTAAGTCTGTATTATGTTACAGACTTTTTGGTATATTTTAACGGGATCACGAGTAGCTCCGGTGAGTTCCGGGGTGAGTTTTGAGCTAGTCTAGGCATTTCGACACTCTAACGATGTTGTGGAACAGTTGAAGTGCGGAGGGCATATTTTAGAGTGCGGAAGTGCGGCCACAAACTACCAAAGTGCGGGGGAAGTAGTAATTGTGCGGACCGTAGTTGAAATTGTGCGGTCCGCAGAATTCTTCTCGCGACCGCAGAAAGGAGGTTCTACAGGTTCGATGGTCTGACTTCGGAAACTTATATCATTTAATCTATAAGTAATTTAGAGATGATTCAAAAATAAAAGTTGTAGCCCTTTGAATCTAGGTTCCAGAAAAATATACAGTTAGTCATTTGGACATTTGTACAGAAAGTGATAGTCAAATTACTAAATCCTGGTAGTGCAGTCATCATAGAAGTGCGACCGCACAATTTGGAATTGCGGCCGCAGAACCTGAGATGTGCGACCGCACAAGAAAATGAGGGGTCAGCAAAATGAGAGGTCAGATTATGTACTATATAATCGAGGGTTAGGGTATTATTTCACATTTGGACTTTGGGAGCTCGGGTTTTTCAAACAATTCATCTGGGTAAGTGATTCTAACTTGGATTTGGTTAATATACATGAATATATCATTGTTTTCATCTTTCAATTAGTATTTTGAGATGATAATTTGGGAAAAATTATAGAAACTTCATAAACTATAATTTTAAGATTCGAAGGGTAATCCGATGTCGGAATTCGATAATTTTTGTATGGTTGAACTCGTATCAGAATGGGTGTTCGATTTCGTAATTTTTTGTCGGGTCCCAAAAAGTGGGTTCCACGTTGACTTTTATTTGACTTTTCCGAAAATGACTTAAATTAAGTCTCTTTCGAATTGTGAATAATTTCTAAAGCTCAAATTGAATTGTTGGTAAATAATTTGCTAGGTTTGATTGGTTTGGAGAATAATTCGAAAGGAAAAGTTGTGGTCGAGTGATCATTTGAAATTGCGGAACAAGGTAAGTGTCGTGGTTAACCTTGACTTGAGGGAATAAAACCCTTAAATTATTTGTTACGTGAATTTCATGTGTAACGATGTATAGGCAAGGTGACGAGTGCCTATACGTCGTCAAATTGATTGTTTGCATATTTATCTAGAAATCATAAATTATTTTCTTTATCATGAGTTAATTATTATATTAATTATTTATCTCATATTCCTCGCCAAATATTAAGTCTTGAATTTATGCTATAATTGATACATGCTTATTTGACTTACGTGACTTAATTGCTACTTGACATTTAGTATATTAGATATTAAATTACCTATTTTCTCTCTGATTTTCACAATTAATTGCTACTTGTCATCACTTGTTTCCTAAATAATTTATAAATATTGTATGATATGTGTCACGACCCGAAATCTGACCTGTCGTGATGGAGCCTATCTCAATACTAGGCAAGCCGATAACATCAATAACCCCCGATTTCATTTAAGTTTGAAAAATATAATATTTAAATATAATATAAAATCCCACAAATATTGATACGAACACTCCCCAAAACCTGGTGTCACTGAGTACATGAGCATCTAATATGATTACAAGTCTGGAAAATACGGTCTATGATAGTCTGAGACCAAATACAGTAAACAAGGAGATAGGGAAGGAGAGACTAGGTCTGCGAAATACGACAACTACCTCAGAATCTCCGAAAAATCAACTGCGCGAAAGAATCAACACCCGCTATGTCCGGGAACACCTGGATCTGCACACGAAGTGCAGGGTGTAGTATGAGTACAACCAACTCAGTAAGTAACAATAATAAATAAGGAACTGAAGATAGTGACGAGCTACACAATTATAGTTTATTTCCAGTAATTCTAGCAAAGAGTAGACATGCTTTCAAATCCAGCATTTTTAGTCAAATCAATTCTATACCGTTCAAGTTCATGTATTACGGTTATAAAATCTTTCAGAAAATTTCACAACAATGACAGATAGAAACTAAGTGCAACAACAAATGTAAAGCAAGTACAGCCTCTCAGGACAGCAATCACTCACTGGGCTCCCAACCCTCAGCACTAACACTCAATGGGTACTCGCGCTCACTGGGGGTGTACAGACTCCGGAGGGGCTCCTACAGTCCAAGCGCTATAATTTACACGGACAACTCCCGTGCCATAGTATAAATATCTGGATACGTACGGACAACTCATGTGTTGCACGGACAACTCGCGTGCTATAGTATAATATAAGGATCTGCACGGACAACTCACGTGTTGCACAGAAAACTCACATGATATAGTATAATATCTCATGATCAGGCCCTCGGCCTCGCTCAGTCATAAATCTCTCCAGTCTCTCGGGCTCTCAACAATAATGAAATATGCCCAAACAACAATGATATGATGCATCAATTATGAACAATAGAGACTGGGATAAAATAATCAAGTAAGCTGTGACTGAGTACAAAACAACAATTAAGACGATAGTTCAACATGTACACAACCTCTATGGGTCCCAACAGTAACAACATATAGCCTAAACATGGTTTCTAACATGACATACAATCAAATTTCCACAACACATAGAGAGCACATACCTAACAACAAGTTATTCAAGTTTACAGTTTCCACGGGACGGACCAAGTCACAATCCCCTCGGTGCACACCTACACCCCTGTCACCAAGCATGTGCGTCACCTCCAAAATAACCACATGATACAAAGTCCGGGGTTTCATACCCTCAGGACCAAATTTATAACTGTTACTTACCTCAAACTGTGAAATTCTTATTCCGCTAAGCCTTTGCCTCGTGAATTGGCCTCCAAATGCCTCGAATCTATCCACAAATAATTCGATTCAGTCAATAAAATTTATTGGAACTAATCCCATAAGAAAATACTAATTTTCTAACAAAATCCGAAATTTAGCTAAAGAAATCGCTTGTGGGGCACACGTCTCGGAACTCGACAAAAGTTACAAAATCTGAAAGCCCATTCAACCACAAGTCTAACCATACTAATTTTACCAAAATTCGACCTCAACTCGACCCTCAATTCTTCAATTTAAACCAAGAGCGTTTTCTAAATTTTTCAACTTATTTCACCCATTAAATGACGGATTCAAAGACAAAATCATGGAAATTAATCAAAACAGGATAAGAATCACTTACCCAAAACACCCACGCAAGAATCTCTCCAAAAATCGCCTTCTACCGAGCTCCCAATTCGATTTTGTGTTATGAACTCAAAACCCCCGTTTTGGAACATTTAATTCTGCCTAGAAATTCCTGCATCGCGTTCGCGACCATAGCTTCACGTTCGCGAAGCACAAAAAATGTGCTGCCAAGATTCCTTCTTCGCGTTCGCGATATCCTCATCGCGTTCGTGATGCTTTCCGACCTCTGCCTTTTGCGTTCGCGAGACACGAGCCGCGTTCGCGAAGGCTTAATGCCAGACAGGCCCCCAACTCCCTTTCCTCCTTGCGTTCGCGTCTGCCCACTCGCGTTCGCGTAGGCTTTCCCCAGCTCCCTTCTTCGTGTTCGCGACTTCTTCATCACGTTTGCGATGGGCAAATCCCAGCCGTCCAAAATCCTTTTTCGTGAATGCGTGAGACCCTTTGTGTTCGCGAAGAACAATACAAGATATCAGTTCCAACAGTTGCAAAACAAGGAAAAATGATCCGAAACCGTCTCGGAACTCACCCGAGGCCCCCGGTACCTCAACAAAATATACCACCAAGTCCTAAAATATCATACGAACTTAGTAGAACCCTCAAATCGCCTCGAACAGTGCTAAATCCACGAATTACACCCCAATTCAAGCCTAATGAACTTTGAAATTTCTAATTTCTACAAACGATATCGGAACCTATCAAATCATGTCCGATTGACCTCAAATTTTGCACACAAGTCATAAATGACATAACGGAGGTATTCAAATTTTTAGAATCGGATTCCGACCCCGATATCAAAAAGTCAACGACACGGACAACTCACGTGCTAATAATATGAATCGTCCGGCATGGTCACAGGCCTCCAGCCCCAGCATATCATACATGAGCAATTAAACAAGTACACTTGTATATGATAACAAAATAAGATTCTCATGCTCCTGGACTGGTATAAATAGCATGCCATAGTGTAAGCATATGCAAAGTCTGCTATCACACTTCAAATCGGCAATTTTACGCAGAATTAGTAACTACCCCATATATTTAGGGAATCATCTTCTTTGTAACCTCAAGTATAGCCCAGATAGTTCTCAACAAAGGTACGAATACGGGAAATGTTATAACTTTACACTTAGTAGTCAACTCTAGGCATATTATAGCCTGAGCATTCTTCCGAGTACGAATACTTGCTCTAATGCCCGCACATGGGCTCAAACCTCACATATATGCGCACTCATAGCGCATAGCTATCACAAATAATTAACGCAACTAGTGCCTTCACCGAGTTTTAAATAAAATAGTCACCTCAATTAGGTTGCAACCTCGAAATAATATACTTCTGAGAGCTCCCTGTCTCCAAATTCATCGAACACATGAATCACCGTAACTGATCCCAACTCCAGCACACGAATAACTAACACATTTTTCATGCACGATCATCCCCTGAGGAATACTTTCATAATTATTCCGTGCCACATAGCATTAATTTGAATGTCATCAGTCTATCAACCAGGTGAGTACCGTAATACTAACGAAACATTTATAAATCAAAATACAATGCGCCTTCTGAAATGCGCACCCTTCTCAGGAATTACCGAGCAGTTATAACATTCATCGAAATATCTGAAACTGACCATGTTGTCCAACATTCGTTACCTTCTCTTCAAGACTGAACTGTCACCTTGTACATATAAATCCTAATCCCACACAACACAACACATCTATTATGCCATCATGTGACAAGCACAAGAATCCCATTATCAACTCTGAGTCACCAGCAAATTACATACCCGGTTAGTTAGAAACCTTCCTCTTGCTTCCTTCCAGGAGGGAATCACAATACACAACACATTTCCCACACTAGTAGAAAATATCCGGTTCAAACCATAGTAGAAACAATCAAGAACACTTTAAAATCCATCTGCACATAACCAAGCTATTAGAACTAAATTCCTCTAACTCTACCAAACCACGTAGGTCACCAAAACCCAAGAATATTGCCACCAAAATATCTGTAGAGTTTCACCACATCATAATTACCCATATAAATACCACAACCGAAACACCCACTCTTAAAATACCTTATTTGAGTCTAAGGCCGTTTCATTCACCTTCCTGATACCGAAATATAAAATTCATAATGATATACAAAAATGCCACAAGTCTCGACATCATTCAACTTAAATCTCAGATTTTAGCCATAAACAAATCCGCCAAAAATTCTCAATTGTTACATATTAATCTCGAATCCATTATAACTTTCTCGAGAGTCACCCCATTTGTTCAAATCCACATTACACCACCCAAATAGGACAAAATACACATGCTCCATTAGCACAAGGACACTCAAAGAAGTAACTCTACTTTAATAACATCTATCAAATTCATACTCCGTGTGCACTACATCATTCACAAATAATAACTCACTCATCCCACGATTTTTATATACTCATAAAGAGTAATATAATCCGTATCCAGAAATTTCCTTACTCGAGTCATTCTCGAACTCCACCTCTACAAGTCATCACTAATTCCCATGTATACTTCAGACCAAAACAAAAAAAATTGACACATAACCATTAATTAAATTGTCAATAGTAGGCTCCCCCACTTGGCTCAAAGACATAGATTAAAATACTTGATAACTCACAATACCCATACTTTATTACTGCCTTAATACCGAAGTCAGTTCAACGAAAATTCTTCTCAAGCTCAAGACACACCAACCATAAAATACCTCAATCATCCGCTAATCTCGCATTCATTCTCTTAACACTCAGGTCAACTTTCTCAACCAGATTCAAATTCAAGTCTCAACACATACACCCTGCTGAGAAAAAAAAGAAACTCTCTATTCATATCATAAGGAACACACCTACATAAATTACTCCGCAGGAGATAATCCATCTGCTTAGTCTCAAATTGGGATCTTGTTATACCCTTTCGCAGCCACAATTACTATGAAATCACTTAATCTTTCTGAGTCCAAACTCATTAACCAGACATGAGAATTTAATTTGCCCCAAAATTTAACAACGTGAAAGATCTTTCAAAACATTCACACTCGAGATTGTACGTCACATCAAAACGAAAATAAAGCACCCAATGGCCTTCCTTTACATTTCAAGGAAACACTTCTCGTCATATTCAAATCGTCTTAACACATCCCGCAGTTACATCATACTCATCACAAAGCCATTCCACTGCTTATCGAGCCACAAATTCCACTCGTATGGACATTACAGGACATATAAGTCCAAATGTACAGGTTACAACTGAAGCTACCGAGCCTAAGTTGCGGTCTAAACCTAGCCTTAAGTCCTCCAGACTGTCCCATCAACAAAACATGGAGTACACATCTCAAACATCATTCATGGAATCACAAGGCGGCGATGCACATCTGATACCGAGCGCTCATGTGCGCATATGAATCCGTGGAAGGAATTCAAAGAGTTATGTTTCAAGCTGAATCACTTCCGCACGATAGAATACAAGAAAGTGAAATATTTCCTAAGAGTTCGGCAGCCTCTCGAAGATAAGTACAGACGTCTCCGTACCGATCCGCAAGACTCTACTAAACATGCTCATGACTCGTGAGACCTATGTCACCTAAAGCTTTGATACCAACTTGTCACGACCCGAAATCTGACTTGTCGCGATAACGCCTATCTCAATACTAGGCAAGCCGATAACATCAATAACCCTCGATTTCATTTAAGTTTGAAAAACATAATATTTAAATACAATACAAAATATCACAAATATTGATATGAACACTCCCCAAAACCGAGTGTCACTGTGTACATGAGCATCTAATATGATTACATGTCTGGAAAATACGGTCTATGATAGTCTGAGACCAAATACAGTAAACAAGGAGATAGGGAAGGAGAGACAAGGTCTGCGAAACACGACAACTACCTCAGAATCTCCGAAAAATCAACTACACAAAAGAATCAATACCCGCTATGTCCGGGAACACCTGGATCTGCACACGAAGTGTAAGGTGTAGTATCAGTACAATCAACTCAGTAAGTAACAATAATAAATAAGGAACTGATGATAGTGACGAGCTACACAGTTATAGTTCATTTTCAGTAATTCCAGCAAATAATAGACATGCTTTTAAATCCAGCATTTTAAGTCAAATCAATTCTATACAGTTTTAAGTTCATGTATTACGGATATAAAATCTTTCAGAAAATTTCACAACAATGAAAGATAGAAACTAAGTGCAACAACAAATGAAAAGCAAGTGCAGCCTCTCAGGACAACAATCACTCACTGGGCTCCCAACCCTCAGCACTCACACTCAATGGGTACCCGCGCTCACTGGGGATGTACAGACTCCGAAGGGGCTCCTACATCCCAAGCGCTATAATCTGCACGAACAACTCACGTACCATAGTATAAATATTTGGATCCACATGGATAACTCACGTGCTGCACGGACAACTCACATGCTATAGTATAATATCTCACAATCAGGCCCTCGGTCTCGCTCAGTCATAAATCTCTTCAGTCTCTCGGGCTCTCAACAATCATGAAATCAGCCCAAACAACAATGATATGATGCATCAAACATGAACAATAGAGACTGGGATAAAATAATCAAGTAAGCTAGGACTGAGTACAAAACAACAATTAAGCAGATTGTTTAACATGTACACGACCTCTGTGGGTCCCAATAGTACCAACATATAGCCTAAACATGGTTTTTAACATGACTTACAGTTAAATTTCTACAACACATAGGGATCTCATAGCTAACAACAAGTTATTCAACTTTACAGTTTCCACGGGACGGACCAAGTCACAATCTCCTTAGTGCACGCCCACACGCCCGTCACCAAGCATGTACGTAACCTCCAAAATAATCACATGATACAAAGTTCGTGGTTTCATACCCTCAGGACCAGATTTATAACTGTTACTTACCTCAAACCGTGAAATTCTTATTCCGCTAAGCCTTTGCCTCGTGAATTGGCCTCGAAACACCTCGAATCTAGCCACAAATAATTCGATTCAGTAAATAAAATTTATTGGAATTAATCTCATAAGAAAATACTAATTTTCCAATAAAATTCAAAATTTAGCTCAAAAACATCGTCTGTGGGGCCCACGTCTCGGAACTCGACAAAGGTTACAAAATCCGAAAGCCCATTCAACCACGAGTCTAACCATACCAATTTTACCAAAATCCGAGCTCAACTCGACCTTCAATTCTTCAATTTAAACCAAGAGGGTTTTCTATATTTTTCAACTTAATTCACCCATTAAATGACAGATTCAAAGACATAATTATGGAAATTAATCAAAACAGGATAAGAATCACTTACCCCAAACACCGACGCAAAAATCTCTCCAAAAATTACCTTCTACCGAGCTCCCAATTTGATTTTGTGTTATGAACTCAAAATCCCCGTTTTGGAACTTTTAATTCTGCCTAGAAATTCCTTCATCGCGTTCGCGACCATAGCTTCGCGTTCGCGAAGCACAAAAACTGTGCTGCCAAGATTCCTTCTTCGCGTTCGCGATGCCTTCCGACCTCTACCCTTCGGTTCGCGAGACACAAGCCGCGTTCGTGAAGGCTTAACGCCAGGCAGGCCCCCAACTCCCTTTCATCTTTGCGTTCGCATCTGCCCACTTGCGTTCGCGTAGGCTTTCCCCAGCTCCCTTCTTCGCGTTCGCGTCTGACCACTCGCTTTCACATAGGCTTTCCCCAGCTCCCTTTTTCGCGTTCGCGTCTTCTTCATCGCGTTCGCGATGGGCAAATCTCAGCCGTCTAAAATTCTTCTTCGCGAACGCGTGAGACTCTTTGTGTTCGCGAAGAACAATACCAGATATCAGTTCCAGCAGTTGCATTACAAGGAAAAATGATCCGAAACCGTCCCAGAACTCACCCAAGGCCCCCGGGACCTTAACCAAATATATCACCAAGTCCTAAAACATCATACGAACTTAGTCAATCCCTCAAATTACCTCGAACAGTGATAAATCAACGAATTACACCCCAATTCAAGCCTAATGAACTTTGAAATTTTTAATTTCTACAAACGACGCCGGAACCTATCAAATTATGTCCGATTGACCTCAAATTTTGTACACAAGTCATAAATTACGTAACGGAGGTATTCAAATTTTCAGAATCGGATTCCTACCCCGGTATCAAAAAGTCAACTCCCGGTCAAACTTCCCAAAAATTCAACTTTTGGCATTTCAAGCGAAATTCCACTACGGACCTCCAAATAATTTTTCGAACATGCTCCTAAGTCCAAAATCACCATACAGAGCTATTGGAATCATAAAAATTCAAATCCGAGGTCGTTTACACATAAATCCACATCATTCAACTTTTCTAACGTAAAAGTTTCAATTATGAGACTAAGTGTCTCATTTCACTCCGAATTCCCTTCGGACCCGAACCAACTAACCTGGTAAGTCTTAAAATGAGTGTAAAGTATAAATTGAGCAGTAAATAGGGGAACGGGACTGTAATACTCAAAATTACCGATCGGATCGTTACAATATGTTGCCTAATAATTTCTTATGGAATGTTGTATTTATTGGAGTATCTTTATTATATTTAAGAGTTGTTAAATTATACTGTTGGAGCGGATTGCACGCCACAACGGAGATAAAAATAAATATATTGGGAGATCGGGGTGCACGCCGCAATGGATTATATTTTAAGTTTATATTGTTGGAGCGGGTTGCATGTCGCAACGGAATTTAATTGAAGGATTATATTGGGGGAACGGGTTGCTCGCCGCAACAGAATGAGAAAAAAAATAATTGATTGTGACTGCTGAAATAATTCAATTATTGATATGATTTACCTTTCTTACGTCTATTTCTGTTATTATTATAATTATTATTATTATTATTATTATTATTATTATTATTATTATTATTATTATTATTATTATTATTATTATTATTATTATTATTATTATTATTGCGTACAAGTTAATGTAAATGACATGCCTTAGCCTCGTCACTATTTCGTCGAGGTTAGGCTCGGCACTTATAGAGTATATGGGGTCGGTTGTAGTCATACTACACTCTGCACTTCTTGTGCAGATTTCGGAGTTGGTCCCAGTGGCGTACTGTAGATTTTGCTCGGATTCGGCTATCAGTGGAGACTTGAGGTATAGCTGCACGGCGTTTGCAGCTCTGAAGTCCCCTTCTACTTTATTTTAGTGTGTGCTTTTTTTCAAGCAACTTTATTTCTATTCAGACTCTTGTTTTTATAATTCTAGAAGGTCGTGCACTTGTGACTCCAGTTCTGGGTTGGTATTTAGACATCGTTATTATTTTGGATTGTTCACTTTAATTTAAATATTTTTTTTAGTTGTTTGGTTTCTTTATTAATTAATTAAAATGGATTGTTACAAGTGGTTTAAATTATTCTAACGTTGGCTTACCTAGCAAATGAAATGTTAGGCGCCATCACGGTCCCGAAGGTAAGAATTTCGGGTCGTGACAAACTTAGCCACTTGTTCATGTAAAGATAAAATCTTAACAAAAAAATCCTTAAAAATCCGGAAATATTTCAGCAAAATATGCTAGAGTTCGAATTTTTTACATATGAGATTCCAACATAATGTGCTGGAGTTCCAACATAATATGCTGGGAGTTTATATGCAAGAACTACATAATCCATTATATTATGTTGGAACTTTCTGTGTTTCAGCAAATTAATGGTTATTTTTAATGACTTTGCAAACGCTGGCTATTTTTCAATTACCAGTCCGAAAACTGGTTAGCCCGTGCTAGCTTCGCGATAACTTTTAATTAATAAAAGTGAAGATCACTGAAATTGAAACGCATGCAATGCTAGTATTCTTCTTCATACCTACTATTTGATAGTGAACAGAATATTTCTTGAAATCGAATAAAGGCCATTGATAATGCAAGAAAAGTTTCGGAATTCATGAATCACAAACCACGAGTTTGCGTTGCAGCCTAGATTCCGAAACCAAAGAACATATGTACTTCTTTTTATCCACTTTCCACTCAAATATCGGGCTAATTTGTGAATCCTCATCTTTTTCTATTTTAATTTTATTTAGAACTAATATTGTCCACGCATTATATTTAGGTCATTTTTTCAGTATTATGTGAATATATTACAGCTTAAGAAATGGATATATCCAATTTTGTTTCTTCTACATTTCTATTTTTCGTTATTTCTGTTTCCAGAATTATTTTTCAAATACAATTATTAACAATCTATCATCCATGTTAAGTTATATTTTTCTCATATAAGTTATGTAAGAGCTTTCAATTCGGTTTGTAAAGGTCTTGGAAGTTGGAATATTCTATCTGTTGCCTTCATATTTTACATTAGGTGCGAAACCAACCTTTATTAAGCTCTTTGTTGCAGTTGTATATTGAACTAGAATCCACGTGTAAATTAAAAAAATGCGGTTACATAATGTTACCCTAACATTGTTTTTGGTAGGGGAGGTGGGGTAGATTCCCGTTAACATATGGTGAATGGTGTTGAATTTTACTTGCTTATATGACTTGTATAATAGGTACACATGAAACGGGGGAAAATGTTTATTTACATATTGTGTACGGGTAAAATCGGAGGTAAAGTTTTTCCCGATTCCCCAATAAGGAAACAAGAGGGAAGCACGGTTCGACGCGACTACAAGCAAGGCCGAAGGACCCCTCGTATTGGGACCCGGGAAGAGTGAACGATGTATTTGAGATCGGGCACGGCAAAATAACGGACCCAGACCAAGTAAAATTTCTAGACCACGGGAAAAGGGGGAACGGTTATGCATGACAAGTGGGGAGCCGTAATATTCGCCCTCAACTGGATATTACGGCGCGAATCCCGTCCGATATCAACTGTGTATCGGCATTTACCGGAAAAAGAAGATTTTTACCTTATTTAGACTTGTACTAGGACTGAAACTCCCCTACTATATAAAGGGAAAAGTTTCTTTTATTTTGACACGCTGTTGACACGTGAATCAAAGCAATATAAAAGTTCATTTTTGTCTTCTAGCTACTATTCAAAGTGTTATTTAGTTATTCTCTTCTTTAATCGCAACCGAGCTTATATCGAAGGTCCAATCCAGACTGTACTTCAGTGTTCAACTTAAGATAAGGCTTGATCACCACATTACAATTGGTTTGATCGTTCATTTTTTTCCTTTAACTTTATTGCTTGTTGTTCCTAGATCATTCGTATTAAATTAAATCATATATTCTCTAACCGCATACAAATTTAATTGTTACTCATTTTTTAAGGTAAACAGTTTGGCGCCCACCATGAGGCTAAGGATAATAGTGGTGATTCGATACGAATTTATATAACACACACTGTTTTACGCTTGTTCTTTGAAGTTTTGATTCCACGTTTACCTAAGGATGTCAAATCCTCAGTCTGCTTACTTGAACATTGACGTTGAGTCAGGTCATCACAACGCGAACAATAACGTGATACCTAGCAATGATGTGCCCCCTGTTGATCCCAATGGTATCCCAGCCGCTGACCCGGTCGATGCTAACTCACAAGTTACCATCAACATTAATCTACCGACTAATCCCGAAAACAACGTTCGCGGGGGACCCCGACTAGCGGCTCGGGAGGCGCCCGAAAGTGAAGGTGATGGGTTGAGCCTACGACTAATTTTTGAAATGTTGCAGGCTCAGCAAGCGGCGATAACGCAGTTACAGAACCAGAGCCACGCCTCTAACAGGTTTGAGCCCGAGCAGTCCCTGAAAAATGCTTAAAGGGATGAACAATTCACCGTGGAACAAGATGAGTTCGGGCCCGGGAAAATTTCCGAGGTGATGAAGCTGCTCGAAGCATTAACAAAATGGGTAGGGTCTGGCGATATAGATAAAGGCCAATAAAAGAAGGTGGAAACGTATAACTCCAAGGTCAATCAGATCCCGGGAGCGCCACCGATATTGAAGGAGTCGGATTCCAAAAAGTTCATTCAGAAACCTTTTCCCCCGAGCGCGGCACCTAAGTCGATCCCGAAGAGGCTTCGAATGCCCGACATTTCCAAGTATAATGGGAGCACGGATCCAAATGATCATGTAACCTCCTATACATGCGCAATGAAAGGGAATGACTTGAAAGACAACGAAATAGAGTCAGTGTTGCTGAAAATATTTGGGGAAACCTTGTCCAAGGGACCAATGATATAGTATTATACTTTGCCTCCAAATTCTATTGACTCGTTTGCTATGCTGGCAGATGCTTTCGTAAAGGCCCATGCCGGTCCCATCAAGGTTAAGATGAGGAAGTCAGACCTTTTCAAGGTCAAGCAGATGGATAACGAGATCCTTAAGGAGTTCGTGTTAAGGTTCCAGATGCTACGGATGGATCTGCTACCAATCGTGGATGATTGGGCCGTTCAGGCATTTACTCAAGGGCTCAACCCCCGACGTTCCGTGGCTTCTCAACAGCTAAAGCAAAATTTGGTGGAGTACCTGGCGGTCACCTGGGCAGATGTCCACAACAAGTATCAATCGAAGATCAGGGTCGAGGACGACTAACTTAGGGCTCGATCGGGGTCTGTTTACCCCATCAGAATCGATGAAAGGTCTAACAAAATCATATATTAGGAGCTGAGGCCGGTCCGAGATCGATACCAGCCATACGGCATAGATCAGAGAGAAAATAGATTCGAGCGTCACCCGATAAGAAACGACAAGAGAAATGATCAAGGACCAATCAGTCGGGGCCTGATGAGCAAGAGCGGGTTTGACAAGATGCTCGGGAGTAGGGAGGCACCGAGATTATCTGAGAATTATTTCAACGTAGATGTTGCAATTATAGTGTCGGCCATAGGCATCAAAGAGACTAAGTGGCGAAGACCACTGCAGTCTGACCATGCCAAGAGAGATCCTAGCTTGGTGTGTAAGTACTATGGTACTCGCGGTCATAGGAGCGAAGATTGTCAACAGCTAAGAGAAGAAGTTGCTCGATTGTTCAACAATGGGCACCTTCGAGAACTCCAAAGCGAGCAAGCCAAAAACTACTTCAGAAACAAGGACGCCAACAAACAGGTCATACAAGAGGCATCCTAGCACGTAATCAACATGATCATTATGGGAGTTGATGTCTCCCAAGGGCCAATGATAAAGCACACCAAATTTTCTATCATGAGAGAAAAATGCACCTGGGGTTACGACACAGAAAGAGCCATCTCGTTCAGCGATGAAGACGCCGAGGGAATCGTCCAGCCTCACAATGATGCACTGGTAATATCTGTACTTATCAATAAATCTCAGGTTACATCTGTGTTGATTGATTCAGGTAGCTCGGCCAACATCATCAGATCGAGGGTCGTAGAACAATTGGGTTGTAGGATCAAATCGTACCGGCGATCCGGGTATTGAACGGATTCAACATGGCATGCAAGACCACGAAGGGTGAGATAAATTTACCGGTAAACACTGCCGGGACCACCCAAGAAATAAAGTTCTATGTGATCGAAGGGGATATGAGGTACAACACCTTATTTGGAAGGCCATGGGTTCATAACATGAGGGCGGTGCCTTCAACCTTACATCAGGCACTAAAATTTCCCACTTCGAGAGGAGTCAAAACAATCTACGGAGAATAGCCGACCGCAAAGGAAATGTTCATTGTCGATGAAGTAATCCCGATGCATGTGGTGTCAACATCGAAAATGGCATGCCCTGAACTCGGGGAGCGCGACTGGCGCTCAAGCGAGTGAACCCAGTTGAGCAAGCCTACATTACATCAACCTCTCATCATAACTCATGCATGATTTATCAAAACATAATTAGATCTTGACTTTCATATTGAATACATTTGGCTCAATGGCCCATTAAATTTGTTTTTTTTCTCTCGTGATGGGTACATAGCTTCATAAATATCTGTGAACATAAATACATGACGAAACTCAAATCTTTAATTACATGACCCACAATGTACATGGAGCTTCTATAACAATAGATACCTAAATACATAAAATGAACTAGACCCAAACACCCACTAGAACTGTAGCGGGCTCACCATAAGCTGAGTAGTGAAGAAGATCCCTATCAAAGATCCATATCATCCTGTAGAAGTATACATGAATCCATTAAAAGATGCAGCACCCCTATCAAAAGGGACGTGAGTACATATGGCATAGTACTCGTATGTAAGGCAGTCAAAACAACATATGAAATACGGTAATTCAAACAAGAGGCAAATAAAGTACATCCAGAAACTACGAAACATCCCATATAATCACATTTCAAGTCTTATTATACTTGCATCATTCTAAACTTCTTTTAGGGTCAACTGAGCCATATGAACTATACGTGGAACATATGATATAATGTAATTGTAACAACATGTACAAACAAGGCCAATGACAGTGGCACCTTCCTCCCTTATATTACACATATACATTTCATAGACCGTCCTTAGTGTTCACATATCATATTATACACCTATGTGTTTCATAGACCGTTCATAGTGTTTAATTACACAATACACCTGTTCAAGGGCTTGGAAATACAGCATGAATATGATGAATCATGGTAACAGTAAAAGGGCTTAGATAGCCATTAAAATTTATAGATATTAAGCTGGGGATCCTCTATAACCTCCTTCACACAAAGCGGTCTTGCAGCCTCACCCAACATAAGGGGGTAGAGGTGTATCACGATACCACAATCTCAACAAAAAGCGACTCTACCGCCTCACCCCAATGTATGCGGGTGGATGTGTATCACAATACCACAATCCCTACACAAACTGGCCCTACCGCCTCACCCCAATATATGCAGGTGGAGGTGTATCACAATACCACAATCCCTACAAAAAGCGGCTCTACCGCCTTATCCCAATGTATGCGGGTGGAGGTGTATCACAATACCACAATCCCTACACAAAGCGGCCCTACCGCCTCACCCCAATGTATGTGGGTGGAGGTGTATCACATTACCACAATCCCTACACAAAGCAGCCTTACCGCCTCACTCCAATATATGCGGGTGGAGGTGTATCACAATACCACAATCCCTACACAAAGTGGACCTACCGCCTCACCCCAATATATCCGGGTGAAGGTGTATCACAATACCACAATCCCTACAAAAAGCAGCCCTCCAGCCTCACCCCAATGTATGTGGGTGAAGGTGTATCACAATACCACAATCCCTACACAAAGCGGCCCTACCGCCTCATCCTAATATATGAGGGTGGAGGTGTATCACAATACCACAATTCCTACACAAAGCGGCCCTACCGCCTCACCCCAATATATACGGGTGGAGGTGTATCACAATACTACAATCCCTACACAAAGCAGCCCTACCGTCTCACCCTAATATATGCGGGTGGAGGTGTAATCACAATACCACAATACCATATATAAACACAAAGCGACGTAGTTTGTCATTACATTTACGGTCGTAATTTCTCATATCATTGGAATACTTCATGTCCATGCTCATCATGGAGAAACACAACTCATTACATTAGCACATGGATGGTAAATCAATAAGTCGATTTCAATGGCACATAAGCTCAATTTAATATCTTAAGGTTCATCCTCATTTAGCATAGGACATCTCCCTTCCATCTCGTTATTCACTCCCTTGACATCTTGAGGTCATTAACTAGGTTATTGACTCTTGGGGACTTAACAATCGAAGTCATTTACATACATTATTTCAGAAGAATACAACTATAGTTGAAACCATTGGGACATACAACATCTCATAATTCTCTTTTTGGAAAACGACTACATTTCATGTTCATAGCATCACTTACTTGTACTTGCCATGGGTGATCATAGGATATCAAGAACATTTAAAATATTTAGGAACACCGTAGCCTCTCCTCATGAGGGCGTATGAGCTTATAACACATTGGAAACATAAGCACAAATACGTTCATCTCATAACTTTTCACACTATATATTACTTCACAATTACTTTCAACTACTCACAACATCATTATTTCATTGGCTCCCTTAGCCATACATATTATTCTTCATTCAAGGCACGGCGGCCGTATATCATATTCCACACTTTCATTTATTTACTATCAAGGATTATCATCATAAACATCATCATATAGAATACTCTTGAAATACATTTCCCCAAAAAGAGCAATACACAATCTCAACTCATGAATATGTAAGAACTCAAAACATATTGGAAATACCTACCAAGTATAGCATTTGTTATAAAAACCACATTTGGACATGACTTGAGTACATAAGCTTTTGGATGATTCTATTTTCAGAGTCAATTTGGAATAGTTTAATCAAGGCTCATTTCATAATATTTCACACATCATTTTATTTCATTGGCGCTATTGGCGACAAGTATAGCTTTTATTCTTGGCACGGTGCTCACACTTTATATCCCCAACTCACTACTTTCACTTTCAAGCATCTTTATAAATTATCGACAACAAGGAATCCCTAATCACGACTTTTAGTACACCTATGAGCAATTAAGAGTCTTATGCACATTGAGACTTCTTAGACAATGGCATAATAGCCTTCACTTGAAACACTACTTGGAGTCATAACATTTTTATACCCAACTCATGCTTCGAACACATTCCCGAAGGATAACATCATATGATAAGAGCATCTGAAACACATTTTGAACATATACCTTTCAACACAAGGCTTATTCGGAATAGTTATAATGAACAATTTGGGACTTACATAAATTACACGAACACCATGGGATTCAATTCTAAGAGAAGAGTTTAGCCAACATTCCTCACTTTGAGCTTTCCTTAAATTACTACAATGTTCCGTAAATTCTAGCAATTCCAATGTCTTGAGTTAAGATCTTGTGAGATTTTCTTGTTGGATTTCAAGGCTTGAACAAGATCTTGATGAACAAAATACTTCATCTACTTCCTCTCTCTAGAACACTCTCACTTCTCTCTAAAATATTAGGTTTTAGCTCAAGAAATGACTTAAACCCTCTCTCTACCCAGCCTTGGGGTTATTTAATGGGCTCCTACATGCGCGGCCGTGCATCTGGGAAAGTGGCCGCGCACACAAGGCAGAAACTCCCAAATATGCGCAGCCGCGCATATGACATAGGTTCAGTAAAATGGCCATAACTTTTTGTATACATTTCCAAATGACGAACGGTTTGATGCGTTGGAAACTAGACTCAAAGATAATTTGATAGGTAGATCACTGCCTAAGTCTTTATAGTTTGGCATAAGCATGCGTTTGAAGTAGAATGTTGTGCAAATTAGGACATCCTTTTCACTTAATGTATCCAACTTGTTCCACATAAGTTCTTGCCATTCACAAAACTCCTTAGTATGTTCCAACACACCCTAAAAATATATTTACATTTCAAAATAATGTGGTTCTATCCTATGGGTCTCTTTTAATACTCGAACACATTATTCCCAAATATTGTTGGCGTAGCTTAAAATTATTAAATCATTAGGAAATTTTAACGGGGCCTTACAGAAAAGCAGGGAATCGACCAAAGAAAAAGAAACTAAATAGCAATCAATGATATCGGCCTCAACCGAGCCGTAAATATAGAAGGAGCACGGAGCGGACGATGAGGATAATTACAGCGTCCCGAGATCTTTCATAGTGCCCGATGACACTAACACCACCAAATCGATGATTGAGGAGTTGGAGCAGGTTGTATTGATCGAGCACCTAATGGATCGAAAGGTATACCTGGGCATGATATTAACCCTCGAGCTCAGGAAAAAACTTATTGATTATCTTAAATTTAATGCCGATTGTTTCACCTAGTCCCATCTAGACATGATAGGGATTCCGCTGGAGGTAACAACTCACAAATGAAGCTTGGATCCAAAGTTCCATCTGGTTAAGCAGAAGAGAAGGCCACAGTCCGAGATCAAACACGTATTCATCAAGGATGAGGTATCTAAACTTTTAAAAATAGGTTCCATCCGGGAAATTAAATACCCAGATTGGTTAGCTAACGTAGTAGACGTGCCTGAAAAAGGAAATAAATTTAGGATGTGTGTAGATTATAAGGATCTAAACAAGGCGTGTCCGAAGGACTCTTTTCCTTTGCCTAACATCGATCAAATGATCGACGCGACGGCCGAACACGAGATACTGAGTTTTCTTGACGCTTATTTCGGGTACAACCAAATTCAAATGGACTCGTGCGATCAAGAAAAAACTTCTTTCGTAACGAAATTTGGCACCTACTGTTACAATGTATTGCCATTTAGACTAAAGAATGCTGATGCCACATACCAATGCCTAGTTAATCAGATGTTCGAAGAACAAATAGAAAAATCTATGGATGTTTATATTGATGATATGTTGGTTAAGTCCCTGCGAGCAGAGGACTATTTGAAACATTTACAGGAGATCTTTGACATATTGAGGTAGTACAAAATGAAGCTAAACCCAAAGAAGTGTGCATTCAGGGTTAGCTCGGGCAAGTTTCTCGGGTTCATGGTATCTAACCGGGGAATAGAGATCAACCCAGACAAAATAAAGTCCATAGAAGAAATCACCATAGTCGACAACGTTAAGGCAGTAGAAAGGCTTACCTGGCAGATAGCCATATTGGGCCGGTTCATTTCAAGATTGTCAGATAAGAGCCATTGGTTTCTCTCACTATTGAAAAAGAATAATAACTTCTCTTGGACACCGGAATGCCAGCAAGCTTTAGAAGAACTCAAGTGATACCTATCGATCCCTTCCTTGTTGCACACTCTGAAGGCGGACAAACAGTTATACCTATACTTGGCGGTTTTCGAGATGGTAGTAAGTGGTGTCCTGGTCCGGGAAGAAGAAGGTACACAATTTCCTATTTATTATGTTAGTAGAACCCTAGGCGATGCCGAAACCAGGTATCCGCACTTAGAAAAATTAGCGCTCGCCTTACTAAGCGCTTCTAGGAAATTGAAATTGTACTTTCAATGCCACCCAATATGTGTCGTGACCTCATATCTGCTGAGGAATGTCATGCATAAACCCGAGCTCTTGGGCCGGTTGGCCAAATGGGTCGTAGAAATTAGCGGGTAACAAATCTCGGACCGCCATAAAATCTCAGATTTTAGAGGACTTTGTGGACGACTTTACGCCAGCCTCAGTACCCGAGGTCGAAAAAGAGTTGTTGTTCACTTCGTGGATTAACTCAGGGATCTGGACCCTAATCACGGACGGTGTTTCCAACGCAAAGGGGTCCGGGATCGGTATCATACTGAAACCACCTGGGGGTAACGTAATTATGCAGTGTATTAATATTGTAAAATTGACTAACAACGAAGCTGAGTATGAGGCTATGATTATAGGTCTAGAACTGGCTAAGAGCTTGGGGGCCAAAGTGATCGAGGCCAAATGTGACTCCCTCCTTGTCGTAAATCAAGTCAATGGGACATTCAAAGTAAAAGAGGAACAGATGAGGATGTACTTGGATAAGTTGTAGGTGACCTTACACCAATTCAAGGAATGGACTCTACAACACGTATCTCGGGATCAAAATAGTGAGGCTAATGCACTGGCCAACTTGGGGTCATTTGTCGATTCCGATGAATTCAACTCGGGGGCAATGGTACAACAGATGAACTCGATGGTAGAAGAAGGTCACGTGAGGTAAACTCGACAAGATTGACTTGGGATTGGTGAAACAAATACATAGACTACCTGAAGACAAGAAAATTGCCATTGGATCCCACAAAATCGAGAGCCCTGCGCACCAAAGCTGCTAGGTTCAGCTTGGTCGAGGGGAAACTATTCAGATGATCCTCGTCCCACTAGCTAGGTGCTTGGGTCCGGGAGAGACTGACTACGCCATGAGAGAGGTCCACAAGGGCACTTATAGGAACCTCTTGGGAGCAGAATCCCTGGTTCGGAAGTTAATCAGAGCCGGTTACTACTGGAACGAGATGGAGAAAGATGCGAAAAAATTCGTACGAAAATGCAACGAGTGTCAAAGACATGCCCCAATGATTTATCAACCGGGAGAGATGATTCACCTAGTCCTATCGCCATGGTCGTTTATGAAATGGGGATGGACATCGCCGATCCCCTGCCATGGGAGCCCGATAAAGCCCAATACATACTACTCATGACTGATTATTTCTCCAAGTGGGTCGAGGCTCAGGCGCTAGAGAAGGTTCGGGAGAAAGAGGTCATCGACTTCATCTGGGATCTCATAATTTGTCGATTTGTGATACCGGCTAAGATCGTTTGCGACAACGGAAAGCAATTCATCGGCAGCAAGGTAAGTAAGTTTTTCGAAGAACACAAAATCAAAAAGATATTATCAATGCCTTACCACCCTGGTGAGAACAAACAAGCGGGGTCAACGAACAAAACTATACTCCAAAACTTGAAAAAGAGACTGATAGATTCGAAGGGAATCTGGAAAGAAATCTTGCCCGAAATCATATGGGCGTACTGAATGACTTCGAAGCCAAGTACCTGAGCGACCCCATTCTCTCTCGTCTATGGCGCAGAATCCTTAATCCCGATCGAAGTGGGGGAACCGAGCCTTAGGTTCCAATATGCTACTGAAATGTCAAACGGCGAGGCCATGACCATGAGTTTGGACTTATTGGACGAAAGGCGAGAAGTTTCCCTAGTCCGGTTGGCAGCCCAAAAGCAACGAGTGGGGAGGTACTACAACCGAAGAGCTAACCTTCGACATTTCCGAGTCGGGGACTTGGTGTTAAGGAAAGTAACGCTACACACCAAGAACCCAAATGACGGGAAACTAGGCCCGAACTGGGAGGACCGTATAGAGTTTCTGGAATAACCAGGAAAGGTTTGTATAAACTCGAGTCAGGAAACGGTGTACAACTACCGAACAACTGGAACGTGGACACTTAAAGCGGTACTACTGCTAAGGTATGAGTACAATTCCCTTTCAAAATTTGTTATACTATGGACTAACTTATGCAGGTACTCAATCGAGGGCAAATGTGACAATTAGGTCTGAAAGCACTGTTGTACTCCTTTTCCGTTGAACTGGGTTTTCCCGAACTGGGTTTTACGGCAAGGTTTTTAATGAGGCAACAGTAAAACGTGCTACCTTAGTTTCGAAGGCCGGCCTAAAGCCGGAGTTACTGATCACCTATATCGGACCAACAGGATTCGAGCCCTCACAAGTTCGGTATCAAATACTGGGGGCCATTACGGTAGGATCCTTAGAAGGTGTTATTATTTCATATTAAAAGCCAAGGCTTGACGATTGGGATTCGTTGTAAAAGTCAAATGGTCAAATGAACCGTACCCATGTAGCCCACTCATGCCATGGAATAAAGCTTATGCGCCTCCAATTATGTACTCTACATGCAAAGTAATGAAAGAAATTTTCCCTTTATATTTTATCACCACGTAGTTTATACTATCAATACATTCGTTAAGTTACTTAGAACAAATAACGGATCCTGAGTCCTAGCGCCTACAGGCCACCCCGACTCGGGGACTGTCATCCGATAAAAAGATCGGATGGCTCGGGCTATCAAATCCCGGAGGAACCGAGCCTATTAGGCAGGGCCCGAACATGAAAGGCTACGGACAACTTAAAATGACTCAAAGACATCCAAGTCCGTACTCAGAAAGTAAGGCCCTTACATATGATTAAAACCTATTAAAAGGTTACTCTCGGCAAAACACCGCCGTGTACGACTAAAACACTCAAGTATCTTAAAGGTCTTCATTATTTATCAAGATTTTGAAGCCTAAACAACTTGGAGTTATTTTCGAAACCGGGCCTCATTCGGGCTTCCGGTGAACGGATACTCTAGATTACGTCCATTTCTATGCTAAGGAATTAATGGAGATCTTCAAATAAAAAATTGCAAACAAGTTCTGAAAAATAAAATACATAGTGTTGCCGAAGGGAAAATTTTACATATTCCAAAAATATTTACAAAGTCACGATAAAACGGCCTCAAAATAAACAAAAACGAAATATACAAAAGAAAAAAGAAAGAGAAGCTAAGGCATCTCTACCTAATCTTCACAAAATCTCAAATCAGCACCGGAACCTTCGGGCTCATATAGCTCTTTAGCCTCGGCCTCAGGACTCTTGGCCTCTTCAATCTTGGCTGACAGATCACACCCCCATACATGAATCTCCTCGAGGGTCTCCCTCCGGGACAACCACTTTACATACTCGGCCTTTGTTATTAAGCGAGTCTCAGCTATTTCCACATCAGTTTTGTATTGGGCCAGCATTTCCTCGACCTCGGAGGAATTAATCGAGGCTTCCTCTAACTTGGACTTCAGCGCAGTATATTCCCAGCCGAGGTCATCCCGTTCTGAGATGGCTGAATCCAGTTGTGCTC
Source organism: Nicotiana tomentosiformis (assembly GCF_000390325.3). Taxonomy (NCBI): domain Eukaryota; kingdom Viridiplantae; phylum Streptophyta; class Magnoliopsida; order Solanales; family Solanaceae; genus Nicotiana; species Nicotiana tomentosiformis. The sequence continues at coordinate 64,390,366 of NC_090822.1, forward strand.
GAAGCTCGTCATCTAGCCGAGACCACTTGTCGGCCTTATCCTTCGCCACTCGGAGCTGGTCCTTGACCGATGCCAACTCCTCTTTTGTATCCTCTTTTTCCAAGGCCAGAAGGTCCATCCTGCTCCTCAACATCTCGGTCGAAGTTTTGAACTCGTTCATCTTGGCCCGGAGCTAGTCAATCAGGTCTATCTTCTCTTAGACCTACGAGGTTGCATCGTTAGTCACCACGCGTTACCTCTCATTTTTAATCTCAAAAATCCTTACCTTCTTGACCACTTCGGCGTGCTTCCATTTCATGGACAAAGCCTCCTTTTGAGCTTTTTCCAGCTCAGCTCGAAGAATAGGGAGATCCTTGAGGGCCTCGTCTTTTTGCTCGTTGAGAACCCTGTACATGTCCTTCTACCGGATTTGCTCCTTGAGCTCAGACTCGAGCTAGCTGACTTCCATCCGAGACCGATGGAAGCTTTCATGGTGCAGCACCGAAGCCTGAAACACAAATCGATAAGATCATGAGGATACGCTGAAGTTAAATAAGATGCACGAAGGGCAGAATGAAAGGGAAACTTACCCGATTCAGTGCATGTTATGCCTCGTTGAAGAGGCTAGGTATGTTCACCTCGTTCATTTTTTCCTGGTCCTCTTCGGTCACCAGGCATCGAAGATAGTTGGCCACGCCCACCAGAGCGAATAACACCAGGGTGTCCGCTGGGATAGTAAACACGACCGTTCTTTTATAGTCAGAACCACGCTCAGAGTAGGTACTACTTCACCAGCTTCGGGCTCGAACTCGGCTCGGCTTGCCTGCTCCCGATGACTCGTCCTTTTTCGAGATCTCCAGGTGACCAAACCCAGAGTAATCCTCCAATACGCCCATGTCCACACCGTCAAAGAACATGTTAAGGGCCTCGTTTGTGGCCCGTGCCATCTCATTTGGCTTCTCCTTGACGGAATGAGCCTCGTTGAACAAGGACTCTGTATGGGACGGCAATTCCACGATGTCAATAACACCGGAAACTTCCCTTGGGGCAGGGATAGTTTCTCGAGAGACCGTAGACTCTAATTTTCCTTCTGGCTCCCGAGCTAAAGAGGGATCGGCCTATCGGCCACTTCCCCCATTTGCCGCATGTTCTTCTACATCAATGGCCGACCCATGGGCGACGAACTCTAGTTTGTCATCTTCATGGTAATCCCTGAGCCGGTATAGGGAGTCAAAGTCCGGTACCCTGGCTCGGGTACTCTTCTTATTGCTATTTTGGGCCCTGACTGCTACCTTCTTGTTCTTGGCTTCGGCGTCTGGGGAGCCCGAAGATTTCCTCTTTTTTCTCTTTTTCTCCTACTGTGCAACAGCTTAAGGCTATCGCGAAGCGGAGGGTTTATCGAGTGAAGACGGAGCCTCATCCTCGTCCAATGCCTAGAGCTCAGTGGTCTTTGGCAAACCTATGAAATAAAGAGAACTTAGTGGAAATGACAGTTGAGTATGAGAATAGACTTGGTCGGGAGGAGCACTCACCATAGGAACGGGCGTCCCACTTGCCCTTTGAGAGTTTGCGCCCTTCGTGCTCGAATTACGACAGTTGTTTGCAGATCCCCTCGACCCAATCTTTGAAGTGAGGAACTGCATTGGGAACTCGGGCAACAGCTGCACGATGATAGAAGCAGGTAATAAGAAAAAAGAACAAAAGAAAATCTAAGTACTCAAAAGGGAAAGGAACTTACGGGCTAAATTCCACTTTTCAGGGAATGGCAAGAATTCAGAGGGAATGAGATCTTCGGTTTTTACCCAAACGAATCTCCCCTGCCAGCCTCGATCTCGATTTTCATCGATGCTCGAAAATGGAACTTTACTTTCCCGATGAACGAGCTTGATTAACCCCCTCAGAAAACTCGGGGACTGTAGAGACAAAGCAAGTGGTCGATGGTAAATGGAGGTGCTTCAGTGTTGTTGACAAAATGGCAGAGGAGGATTACGATCCGCCAAAAAGACAGGTGAATATGTCCGAGGCAGACCTCATACCTTTTGCAAAAGTTAAGGATTATGGGATCCACCGGGCCAAGTGTGAAGGGGTAAGTGTAAACACTTAGATACCCCTCCACATGAGTGGTAACGTCCTCATAGGGACCAGGGACGACCACTTCTTTGCCCTCCTAATTGTTGTCCTCCCAAACTGTAGGGAGTGTATCCTCGGTAATGGGAGCATATGTACTTCCATTCCCCCTCGCCTCAGTCCTGTTAACTTGACATTTTTTCGAACTTGAAGTCATTTTCAATGGAGCAGCCACCGGGGAAGAAGCTCTTTAGAGGAGGTTCCGGGGCCACTTCAGGTACGACTACCTCAGCATCCGTGGTCGGGTTAGAAGTTGAAGGGACGGTCTATTGAGGCACATAATTCGAAGTCTTCACCATTGAATTCTAGAAAATATGAAGATTTGAAAGTGAGGATGAAGATTTGAAGATGAGGATGAAGGTTTGAAGGTCAGATTTGAAGATTTAAAGATGGAATATGAAGATTTGAAGATGGGAAGATGAAAACATGAAGTTATATGGAACAATTCATGAATATTTGAAGGGGTAAGGAATAAGTGAAAAGTTCGGGGGTAAATTAATAAGCTCTAGAATCGGAAAGTGAAAGGTGAAAAAAGGACCGAAGCTTTTATAGAGAAGGGATAATCAATGCATGACGTTTCGTATTTGAGGACGGTCAACTGGCATCTGACACGCGTGCAAAGTCAGAACTACGCGACTGATGGGACGTTTCACTGACCCGTCAACCCGGTTATAGCGTATGGGAGAAGGAACCAGGGTCAATTCATCACTTCCCATCGTTTCGATAAATCTTCTCTCCGAAAAGCGAGGAGACTATCTGTGTACGGGTAAAATCAGGGGCAAAGTTTTCCTCGATTCCCCAATAAGGATGTCATGCCCCAAAAACGGGGAGCGCGACCGCCGCTCAATTGAGTGAACCAGGCCGAGAAAGCCTATTAGATTTCCTTCTACCCAAACCTCATCTATAAATAAGGATAATACATATTTTCATTAATTAGACAATAAGGTGATCATGTCTACAATACCAATTCATTACCATTAGTTACTCCATTAATAAGACTCAAAACACACACACTCACACCTTCATGGTTCAAAGTGGAACAAGTGATTTAATCACAAAACAACTAGTTTAACATTCCCAACACCCATATACAACCCACACTTAGTCTACGGAGCCTCTAAAAATACCAAAGAGTACAATGATAGTGTCAGCAACAAGGCTCCGGCTATACCTCAAAACACGATAACACATACGAAACAAAAGATACACATCCCCGGAATGAGATGGGGCTCACCAAGTCAGCTGGGAAGAATGAGCACTATCACTGGTCAGTATCCTCCGCTATGGAACCACCTGCATCCATTAAAGATGCAGTACCCCCGACAAAAGGGATGTTAGTACATGTCGAATAGTACTAGTATCAAAACCAAACACCAATTTAAGAATTCGGAAATACAGTATGAAAATGATGAATCAAGGTGACAATAGGATAACATAGATAGTCGTTTAAACCAAAGCAAGCTTATCAAGAGCTGTCATTAACATTTATAGAATTTAAGGTGAGATTCTCTGTAACCATTTTCACACAAAGAGGCCCCGCCGCCTCACCCCAATGTATGCAGATGGAGGTGTAAGCACAGTACCAAATCTCTACTCAAGCGGCCCTGCCACCTCACCCTAATGTATGCATGTGGAGGTGTAAACAAAATACCCATTTTCACACAAAGCGGCCCCATTGCCTCACCCCAATAAATGCGGGTGGAAATGCATCAACGATACCAATACCTACATAAAGCGACCATGCCGCCTCACCCCAATATATATATGTGGGTGGTGGTGCAACAACAATACCAAAATCATACACAAAGTGGTCCTACCGCCTCACCCCAATATATGCGGGTGGATGCGTAACCCCAATCATAATCTCTACGCAATTTGGCATAATAGTTTTCCACATAAATCACGACTTGGAATCATAACACGTAGATACACAATCCATAGTTTGGAACACATCCTCAATTTATAATACAATATCATGAGAGCATTTGAAACACAAATTAAACATATATCTTTGTCACAAAACTTATTCGGAATACTCAACTTGTAATAAATATCTTGGAACTTACAAGGATATTGGGGTTCCAATTCTTAAAGAAGAATTTAGCCAACATACCTCAATTGAGCTTCCTTAAACTCTAAAATGATCCGAAATTCTTAGCAACTTCAATCTATTTTAGAAATATAACAAATTGAACCTAAAATTAGGAGGATGATCATGGTTCTAGCTCATTTGAGCATTTTATCAAACACTAGGTGTGTATTAAGGTTTCAAGGTCCTTTTATGGAGGATTTCATCATCCCACAACCCACTTTTTACGATTGTTAGCTCACAATCTTCCTACACCCTTTGATAACATATGCATGCAAAATAAACAACTCCCATACCCAAGAATTATCTTGCTAATTACCCATATATTTAGATAAATTTCGAAATTAAGGGCTAGGGTGTAAAATCTTACCTCTAGGATGAAGACCTAATAAGTTTTCCTTGTTAATCTTCAAAGATTCGAGCAAGAATTGAAGAACAAATTGTTAAAGATCATTCTCCCACTCTAAGGCACTCTCTCACTCTCAAAATATCAGGTTTTAGCTAAAAGAATATGGTCCATTGCATCTATTTAATCGAAGTAGGGTCGGGATATAAAAACCTAAAAATGAAGCTCCGGAACAGGGTATGCGGCCGCATATGCGACATCATAATGCTTAAGCGGTGCGCAAAATAGGCTGCATAATTGCCCTCCAAAACTGGGCAAATCTGACTCGGTTTGCGGTCATTATGCGGCCCGCACACCTGTTCTGCGATCGCATAATGCGCCGTAGAACCTCCCTCTGAAAAATCTCAAAGCTGGATATGCGATCTGAGTGCAGCCCGCGAATGGTTTTGCGGTCGCATAATGGGCCGCAAAAATGACATCAAAAATGGCCCAAAATACTGTCTCACTCTACGACCCTTATGCGGTCCACAGAGTGATTCTGCGGCCGCATAGTGGGCCGCAGAAGTGCATTTCTTCTGTCCAAATTTATTTTTTTTTGCTTTACTTTCTAGAGCATTGTTCAACCCAAAAAGTCCGAGCCGCGAAGAATTTATACAATCCTCAAAAATGTAAGCCCAGTTCGGCACCACGAAACATTATTTTTCCTTTGCAAACTTTTATGGGGCCTTACATTCTCTCCCACTTAGGATCACTCGTCCTCGAATGAGGGTCAACATAACAACAGCGACGTAACATAACACAAAACAATACCAATTGTGGCCTCACAAGCAATATATTACAAGAAAGGAACACCCTTACCGTTAATTTGTACAAATGATACATAATTCATAGAAGGTAACCCTTAGAATTTTCATAGAACACAACTTTATAAATACATGTTATTTAAACAAATAAGGATACTTTTTCTTCATTTTATCCTCGGCCTCCCAAGTAGCCCCTTCAACCTGTTGGTTTCGCCATAGCACTTTCACGGAGGCAATTTCTTTATTTCTCAACTTTCGGACTTGCCGATCAATAATAGAAACTGGATTCTCTTCATACGTCAATTCCTCATTAACCTCAATAGTCTCAACCGGAACAATGAGTGTCAGATCTCCAACTACTTTCTTCAACATAGACACATGAAACACCGGTGCACTAATGATATCTCAGGTTGTAGCTCAAGCTTATATGCCACCTTACTGATCCTCTGAATGATTCTGTACGGTCCGACATACCTCAGACTCAATTTCCCTTTTTTACCAAATCGCATTACACCTTTCATAGGGGAAACCTTCAAGAATACCCAACCATCTTCTTTGAACTCCAAATCCCTATGATGAACATCTGAATAGGACTTATGACGACTCTGAGCAGTCTTCAACCGCTCCTTAATGATCTTAACTTTTTCCATAGCCTGATGTACGAGGTCTGGCCCTATCAACTCTACTTCCCCAATCTCATACCACCTAATGGGAGATCTATATCTCCTTCCATATAAAGCCTGAAATGGTGCTATCTGAATGCTAGCATGATAGTTGTTGTTGTAAGAAACTTTTATGAGTGGAAGATGATCATCCCAGCTACCCTTGAAGTTAAGAACACAAGCACACAACAAATCCTCGAGCGTCTGAGTAGTTCACTCTGCCTGCCCGTCAGTATGCGGGTGAAAGATTGTACTAAGATTCACCTGAGTACCCAAACCTTGCTGAAGTTTCTTCCAAAAATTAGCAGTGAATTGTGCTCCCCGATAAGATATGATGGAAATTGGAGTTCCATGCAACCTGACTATTTCTTTGATATACAACTGAGCATACTGTTCCGCTGTGTCGATTGCCTTAACCGGCAAAATGTGTGCTGATTTCGTAAGTCGATCCACAATCACCCAAATTGAGTCAAACTTGCGCGGAGTGCGAGGTAATCCTACCACAAAGTCCATATTAATCATTTCCCACCTCCACATTAGAATTTCTATGTTCTGCGCCAACCCACCGGGCCGTTGGTGTTCGGTCTTTACTTGCTGACAATTCGGACATCTTGCCACGAAGTCCGCCACATTCCTCTTCATGTCATTCCACCAATAGACTTCCTTGAGATCATGATATATTTTTGTAGAGCCCGGGTGCACGGAATACCTAGAAATGTGAGCCTCGGTCATGATTCTTTCCCGGAGACCATCCACATTTGGAACACACAACCACCCTTGGTACCTTAGCGTACCGTCATCCAAGCCGAGAGAAAAAGCCATAGTGTTATGTTTATGAATCCCCTCCTTCAATTGCACCAAAAATGATCGTTGTATTGCTTCTCTTTGACTTCCATAACAAGTGATGATTCAGTCCTATTTTGCACAATTACCCCCCCCCCCCACTAGAGTTCGCAAGACGAACTCCCAAACTAGCCAATCGGTGAACTTCATTTGGCCAATGGCCTTTGATATGCCTCTAAGTGAGCCAAACAACCCATAGATTTTTGGCTAAGAGTATCCGCCACAACATTGGCCTTTCCCAGGTAATACAGGATATCGATGTCGTAATCTTTGAGTAACCCAAGCCATCTTCTCTGCCTCAGATACAATTCCTTCTGCTTGAAAATATATTGAAGGCTCTTATGGTACATGAATATATCAACATGGACCCCATAAAGGTAATGATGCCAAATCTTCAACGCAAATATCACCGCTGCAAGTTCTAAGTCATGTGTGGGATAATTCTTTTCATGATTCTTGAATTGCCTAGAAGCATAAGCTATCACCCTGCCCCGTTGCATTAATACACACCCAAGCCCAATTCTAGAAGTATCACAAGATACCACAAATCCATTTGCACCCTCTGGTAAAGTCAACTCGGTGCCATAGTCAATCTTGATTTCAGCTCCTGGAAACTCCTTTCACAAGCATCTGACCATTGGAACTTAACTGTCTTCTGAGTCAATTTAGTCAACGGAGAGGTAGGGGTAGAAAACCCTTCCACAAACTTCCTGTAATAACCCGCTAAGCCTAAGAAACTGTGAATCTCTGTTGGGGTTGTAGGCCTCGGCCAATTCTTCACAACTGTAATTTTCTGAAGATCAACCTCAATTCCTTCTCTGGAGACGATATGACCCAAGAATGTAACAGATTCAAGACAAAATTCACATTTCGAAAATTTTGCATACAACTGGTGCTGATACAGAGTCTGTAACACTGCCCTGAGGTGATCGGCATGGTCCTCTCGATTGCGTGAATATACAAGGATATTGTCAATAAACACTATCACAAAGGAGTCAAGAAAAGGCTTGAAGAATCAATTCATACGATCCATGAAAGATGCTGGGCCATTTGTTAGCCCAAAAGACTTTACCAAAAATTCAAAATGCCCATATCAGGTTCTAAAAATTGTTTTCGGAACATCCTGCTCCCTGATCTTCAATTGGTGATATCTGGATCTTAAATCGATCTTATAGAAGTACCTAGCACCCTGCAATTGGTCAAACAAGTCATCTATCCTTGGAAGTGGGTACTTATTCTTGATTGTGACCCTGTTAAGCTACCGATAGTCAATACACATTCTCAGTGACCCGTCTTTCTTTCTTACAAAAAGGACTGGTGAGCCCCAAGGAGACACACTCGGCCGGATGAAACCCTTTTCTAACAAATCTCTCAATTGTTCCTTTAGCTCTTTCAATTCTATCGGTGCCATTCTTTAGGGTGCAATAGATATAGGATGCGTGTCTGGCATCACATCAATCCCAAAATCAATCTCCCTGTCAGGTGGGATCCCAGGGAGTTCATCCGGAAAGACTCCCAAAAGTTCATTCACAATATGCACGGACTCAAGTGTAGGTGCCTCAGCATCGGTATCCGTAACCCGGACCAAATGGTAAATACACCCCTTGTTGATCATTTTTGTGGCCTTAAGGTAAGATATAAACCTACCCTTCAGTACCACATCATCTCCCTTCCACTCAATAACTGGCTCATTTGGATACTCGAACCTAACGATCCTGGTTCGGCAATCAAGCTTAGCAAAACATGAATAGAGCCAATCCATCCCCATTATCACATCAAAATCGACCATTCTCAATTCAATAAGATCGGCCACGGTATCCCGATAACGCAACGTGACAACACAATCCCTATAAACCTGCGCGGCCAAAATAGACTCACCAAGCGGAGTAGATACAGAGAACAGATCATGAAGTTGTTCCGATTCTATCCCAAATTCCATAGATACATAAGGAGTGACATATGACAAAGTTGAACTGGGATCAATAAGAGCATATACATCATGGGATTGGACAGACAATATACCTGTGACAATATCTGGAGAAGCCTCTGAATCCCGACGCCTAATCATAGCATAAAATCTGTTGGGTCATCCCGAATTTTGTGCACCACCCCTAGCTGCACCAAGCCCTGCAGGTGCAGGGGTGCCTCGAGATGGAGGTGTTTTGGATGTAGTAGCTACAGAATTAGCTGGCTACGTCGCACCTCTACCCATTTTTTGGTGGGATGAGAGGCAATACCCATGAATGTGACCCCTCACACCGCACCAATAGCATATAGGTAGGTCCATGAAGCACGCCCTAAAATGCATCCTCCCACACTTAGGGCATGGGAGCCTCCGCTGTTGAAACCTTCTGTTGGGACGACCCTACTGGTGGGGTCCCCTGTTGCCCTGACTAGGTCCAGATAACTGTGCACTCATCGAAGACTGAGTGAATTATTGAGATGGTCCTGATAACCCTCCCCTAAATGTCGACCTACCACCGCCAACACCGGAAGAACCACCAAAGTTGCCAGCGGATCGGGCCTTGCTGCTACTTTGACACTTCATTCTATTCTTCAATTTGTGGGTTTTTGTGGATTGAGCAAATGCCACCATCTTACCATAGTTCATATCGGTATTCAAGGCGGCTGTAGAGGGTATGGGAGCTGTAGAGGCACCTTGATCCCATCTTACCTTCATCCTAAAGGTAAGATTCTACACCATTACCTTCAATTTTGAATTTTTCCTTAGCAAGACAATTCTTGGGTATGGGAGTTGTTTATTTTGCTTGCATATGATATCAAAGGGTGTAGGAAGATTGTGAGCTAAAAATGGTAAAGAATGCGTTGTGGGATGATAGAATCCTCCATAAAAGGACCTTGAAACCTTAATGCACACCTAGTGTTTGATAAAATGCTCAAATGAGCTAGAACCATGACCATCTTCCTAATTTTGGTTCAATTTGTTATATTTCTAAAATATATTGAAGTTGCTAAAAATTCCTGAACATTTTAAAGTTTAAGGAAGCTCCATTGAGGTATGTTGGCTAAACTTTCTCTCTTAGAATTGAATTCCATGATGTTCCCGTAAGTTCCAAGTATGGTTGTCTCAAGTTCCTTTTTCTATGTTCCGAGTTGTTCCCAATAAATTTGATTGTCCCGAATAAGCAAAGTGATGAGAATTGTGTAATCAAAACTTGTTCTGAATGTTCCTATCATATTATGTTATCCTTTGGGAATGTATTCAAGAATGATATGTGTATTAAAATGCTATGTCTTTGACTCGTGTTCCAAATGAAGGTTATGATGCCAAATTGTGTGAGAAAGCCTCTATGTGCCTAAGACTCTTAATTGCTCACATGTGTACTAAAAATATTGATTTATAATACCTTGTTATTGTTGATGATGATGATGATGTTTGAAAGTGAAAAGGGTGAGTATGGAATACTAAATGTGGCAATCGTGCCCAGAATGAGAATTACATATGTGGCCAATAGTGCCAATGAAATGAAAGAATGTGCGAACATTATGAGATGAGTTTTATCTCCTTTATATAATAATGTCATTAATGTCCTATGATCACCTGTGGCTAGTACAAGTAAGCGATAGTATGAACATGAATTGTGGTCGTTTGCCAAAACGGGAATAATGAATGAACCTTATGGACGGTCTATGAAACGCATAGGAATATTATGTTATGACCCCTATGGACGGTCTATGAAACGCATAGGAATATTATGTGTTACACGTATAGATCATATGGCTCGGGTGACCCTAAAAGAAGTTTAGAATGATGCAAGTATAATAGGGCTTGATATTTGAACCTACGAGATATTTTGTAGTCTTTTGATGTACTTTAAATGCCTCATATTTGAGTTACCATATTTTTAAATGTTGTTCTGTCTGCCTTTCATACGAGTACTATTCCATATGTACTCACGTCCCTTTTGTCGGGGACGCTGTATCTTTTAATGGATGCAAGTGGTTCCATAGCAGGCGACACTGATTAGTGATAGCGGTACACTCTCTTCCCAGCAAACTTGGTGAGCCCCACTTCACTTCGGGGTCATGTATCTTTTGTTCCTTGTGTATTGTCTTTGAGGTATAGCCAGGGCCTTGTTGCCGATATTATCATAATACTCTTTTGTACCTATTAGAGGCTCCGTAGACATAGTGTGGGTTGTATATTGGTGCTGGGGAAGTCAAACTAGTTATGTTATGTTTGAATTACTATTTCCACTTCAGACTATGAAAAATGTGTGTAAAATTTGACTTTAAAAGGGAAGTAACTAATGGTAAGAAATTGGTATTGCAGACATGATTACTTTATTGTTTGATTAACGAAAATATGTATTCTCTTTATTCATGAATGAGTTTCGGTAGAAGGAAATATAATAGGATTGCTCGGCCGGATTCACTCGGTTGAGCGCCGGTCGCGCTCCCCGAATTCGGGGAGTGACAGCCATGCCCTAAAAATTATTGCTCCTGACCCGGTGGAGCGAGTGACTTTCACCAAGAAGGGTTTTATGTACGTTTATACGTACCCCTTCACTTTGGGCTCATTCTCATTAAGCGGGGGACTTGACCCCGTGATCTTGGAATTCTGCCACTGGTATCAGGTCTGCTTGGCACAAGTAGGCCCTTCTATGTGGCGAAAGGTGGCTAGTCTGCACCGGCTATGCTTGGAGACGAGGGAGACCCTCACCCTGGCAAATATGATGAACCTCTACTCCCCTAAAAACTTCCGTGGGGGAGTAATAAATTTCAGCAAGCATAACCATCATGTTATGCTTACCAGCATGGATGATGACAATGACCATGGATAGATGGAGCGGTTTGTCGTCATTGCTACCAGGGATATCATCCCGGCCACAACTCCATCTTCCCCCAAATCCTGGAATCATTCACATAAGTTAAAGATCTACCCCTTTCTTCGAAAAAGGTCATTCCATGTCATTGCTAACCCTTTTTCTTTCATTATTTCAGCTACTGGCTGGACACCACCAAGGGTCGAAGGCATGGACCGATGGGTTCAAAAGACTCTGGACATCACTACACCAGATACTCGTCAGTGGAAGGAGTTGGCCCCCAAATACGGTGGAAGGCCAAGAACCACGGTACACTGACTCTTCCTTCATTCCGCCTTTGAACGTATGAAAAACTGCTAACCCTACCTTTTTGTTTGATTCAAGGCTCCTACAGGGTTCTGTTTCCTGCCCTGAAGAGGATGTTTTGGCCGACCAGACAGAAGCTACGAGGTTGTTGCATGAGGCTCTCACTCGGACTAGTGACCTCGGGTCTGCTTCCGGTGCCTCCTCTTGGAGTCCCAGTCTAGAGAACAAGCAACTAAAAAGGCAATGTTCTTTCTCAGCCAGGGGTAAAAATAAGAAAGTAAAGAAGGTCATGCCCGAGCCAGCCGCAACCACAATGGTTATTGACGATAACGGGGAGGCTAATGATGAAGAAACTCCCCTCCAAAGGAGACAACGATCTTCATCAACTCAACAAAATGCTCAATTTGGAGAGCTTAAAACCCCAACCGAGGGAAAGGTACGAGCGCTCTGGGAAGAAATGGATTTGGTGGAGAATGTTGATTCTCCTTTTTTGGTCCCAATTGTTGCTTCCGGTCCTATGAGATGGGATACCGGGCCTCGCACGCGGATATGATAGGTATCCCGCTAGAGATGGCCGTGCACAAGCTAAGCCTGGACCCAAGCATCCCACCAGTAAGCCTGAAGAAGTGCAAAATAGCCGAGGTCAAAAATAGGTTTGTGAAAGAAGATGTAACTCAGTTACTTGACACCGATTCAATCCGGAAGGTAAAGTATCCCGACTGGCTAGATAATGTAGTTGTAGTTTCGAAAAAGAATAACAATTTCGAATGTGCATAGATTATATGTTACACCCCATATTTTCGTACGTAAGAGTACATCGTAAGACAATTGATATAAGCTCAGAAATGAGATCATCTTTGAAATATTTAAGATCATGATTAAAGTAAGTTAATCATGTTACCTTGGAGCTTAAAAATATTTATGATCCTGAATAACAAGTACCAAGAGGGTTAGAAAGCTTAGAAGCTAAACGAAAAACAAGTTTCGTCGAAAGTCGGTAAGTTTGGAATGATATAACATTCACTTTGGGGTGAGACTAGGGTTCTTAACATGATAATGAGGTTATGTTATGAGTTAATTTAGTCGTATGATAGTCTTGTGTTATATTTTGAAGTCAAGCGAGTTGTGGAAAGAAAGTTGGCAAACGTCATCATAAGTTACATTCATAATGTGCTGAATATTAGGTCAAATGTAACAGAGTTTTTCTCCTAATATACTTGGAATTACAGGATGATCCACATATCAAATTAAAGATCTACGAGTCTAGTTTCTAACACATTAAACCGTTCATAGATACAATATCGGAGTAGATAGATATTCATATTTTTGCGAGACTGCGTAAGCAGCTCCCAATGGGACCCACTTAGGTGGTGGTCGACCTACTTCACTTTAAAAATGATTTGGACGACCTTTATTTCTCAATTTTAGACCTAACCTTGTTATTACACCCCTCCTAACCCTCCTAAATATATACCATAAGGGTTTGAAGTGATTCCAAAGTGATTACACCATATTTCAACATCAAAACTTAGTTCTAGTAAAGAACAACACCTCTTTGAGGTTGTGTTGTCATTGAGGATAATGGTCTGTGTTTGGCTGAAATTTCAAGGTTTTGCTACTGGATAAGGTGAGTATAACAGCCTACTAATTGTGCTTAAGCTTGCTTGTATGTTGGTTAAGTTGTTAGGATGATAAACTATAAGATAATAATTGGATCAGCTTGAGATGTTGTTCTTGATGGATTGATTCGAAAGTTGCTCTTATGGACTTTAAGTGGCTGGAAATTATAGAAAATTAGTTGGGTATGATATTATTAGTATGATTATGTTGGTTTACATGTCAATCATGTTGAGGAAATTGGTAATTAGAAAAGAAATGGCTATAAAGCACTTGGAAGTTATCCACAGTGATATTATCTTGTGTTAGGTTATCTCGGGTAACTTTGAAATTGATAACAAGGTTGGAAATCCTTTAAAAGGTATTGGTTATTATACTGGATGTATAACTAAGTTCAAGAATGAGTGATAATGGGGTTGAAGGGTGCTAAAGGGATTCAATCCGAGCTTGCGGCTAGTCGTGATATGTTGATGACTTGTTAATGAAATATTTTGTACCCTATTGTTGATGTTGTTGAGTTGTTTGAAGAATTGCTTGGAAGGTATTAAGGACTCAACAGAGTTAAGGTATGTTAAGGCTATCCCTTCTTTTCTTTTGGCATGATCCATATGATACAAACAAAACGAGCAAACGCGGAACTTTCACAAATTACTCTAGTCTTAGAAGTACTAGGGGTGCCTATGTTCTTGATTCCCCATGTGTCATATTATTATATCGTATGTTCATGGGTCTCAGAAAATATGTAAGTTGATAAAGTTTATTTCATGAAATTAACCGAAGGCATATTGATCTTATAACATCCCGAGAGATCTTATTGACTTACTTCTTATGCATTGCATTCATTTATACATGTACATTGACCCATGATCAGATGGCATTATATATGTATATATTATATGTATACGGGGTATGGGAAAGGTTATAGAATTATATACACACCACCACCTGATCAGCTGGTATACGTTGATGATTTCGCCCACGGAGGCCGAGATGATATGACGGGATGCCCTCAGAGGCTTGATAATGTTATGTACGCATATAGCTATGCATGATATGACATTTATATGCATATGCATAACATTATAAATGTTTCATGATTCACAGAGCTATTCAGACTTACAGGTTGAGTTCTTTACTCCATGTTTCTTTCATGTCTTTTATATACTGCTTTTTATGCCTTACATACTCGGTACTTTATTTGTACCGACGTCCCTTTTGCCCGGGGATGTTGTGTTTCATGCACGTAGGTCCCGATAGACAGGTTGACAGTCCTCCTACGAGGCTATCAACTCAGCGGAAGGTGTTGGTGCACTCCACTTGCTCCGGAGTTGCCTATTTGGTCAATATGATTTTGACATGTATCGATTGGTATGGCGGGGCCCTGTCCCGACCTTTATGATGTTTATGTACTCTTAGAGGCTTGTAGACAATTGTCATGTATATGGATACTTGTATGGCCTTGTCGGCCTATGGTTTGAGTGTACAAATGATCAGGTCGGCCTTATAGGCCCGTATGTCATATGTATAAGTTTCTATATAATATTGGGTCATCATATGTGTAGTATTCCCTTATGTTTTATTCTGGTTATCTCATGACGGCCCTTCTGGCCCATTTACCCATGATGGTATGATAAGAAAGATACATTACGTTGGTATTTGGTGAGTAAGGCACCGGGTGCCCGTCACGGCCCTCCGATTTGGGTCGTGACAAACTTGGTATTAGAGCAATTCTGTCATAGGGAGTCTACAAGCCGTGTCTAATAGAGTCTTGTTTATGGGTGTGTTGTGTACCACACTTATAAGCAGGAGGCTATAGGGAATTTAGGACTATCACTCTTTCTTCTTACTCTAGATCGTGTGGTAGAGCTCAGTTGTAAGAATTCAAACTCTTAAATTCTACTTTATTCGTAATACAGCGATATCTACATCCATAAAGACAATTGGTAAGAGATTGAATGTGGTTGTGGAAGAGTTGAGTTAGAGGAACTCGATTTTGCATCATGCTTATGATGAGTAAATATAAGGTATTCAGTATATTATGTGTGTACTATCCACCCATATAGTTTTAAAAGCAACAAGAGAATCAGAAGATAGATATAAGTTTCAACAAGTAAAAGAAGCAAGGTGAAGAAGGGTACGAGGTACCCAGTTAGTGAAGATTATCAGTTTTTACAATTCAGCTAGAGAAATATAAGTAATCTGAGTTACCTTCAATAGTAACAAAGGTATGTACAATTGGCTACACCCATCTTAGTTATGCCCTATGGGAGCTAACATATATTGTTTAAGAGAAGGATGGGATATTGGGATCCAACTGGGGTTAAAGTAACCTAAAATGGTGGATGGATTGTTATCATTAGGTGATATTTCCGAAGAATATTGCAAACGTGGTAATAGTTCTTCTTGTGAGACACCTCGATGGTACACTCTAGAATAGTACATTTAGATATGAAATACTAGAATGTCCAGAAAAAATTTAAAAGATTGGCGCTGGAATCCTAGAAGGGATAAATATTTACCTTAATATGGCTCTCATCCCTAGTCAAGAGAGAATGTCAGGCGACCCGAAGAGCCAATGGATAGAGCAAGGGGAGATAAAAGTGAAAGAATATTTTGTTGAAGTTTTCAGAATAAGGTGATAGACAAAAATATTAGCCAAGAATAAGAAGAGAGTAAATGAAGCATTATGAGAAGATGTGATAAATGGGTGATAACGATAAATCAAAATATGATACGATGATAGAGTCTACAATCAAGTGAAGGGAAAGACAAGAGGTGACAAGCCTTGAGACAATAAAAGAGTATAGGCCAAAGGTCATATCCTCATTTCGAGAAATGAGTTGGTGACTCCAACGTGATTACCAGAAGGCTAAGTTAGAACCCCTATAGTAATAGAAATTAGTATGGTCTAGTAAACAAGATAAAATCAAACATGAATTAGAGACCTAGGATTTGATAATAGTCGACATCATGACATATTCATAGATCGCGTTCCGGCAATAATAGAATGGACAACAAAAGAATAACCTTTAAACGTCATTCAAGAAAACGCTTCCCTAAAGCAAGAACTATGAGCAGAGTTAAGCTTTAGGGACTAAGTGTTCTAGTTATACTGGGTGTCACCTTTATGCGTAAGAAATTCAGTTATCCCTGGTACAGAAGGGTTACCGCAAGGTGAGTAAGAGTCCATGAAGATGTGAAAAAATGCCAAAGATGAAGAGGTAAAATATTTATAGGTAAATCTTCATAGCATTAAATATTAGTACTCCCATAAAGGGGGAAGATGGTGTGATATGGTATTAAGTCGGAGTTATGTGGTTCAGGTAACTGTGAAATAGTAAAGGAAGAATGTGGTAGAAAGACGAAAGAATGAGATTGCATTTCAGATCCTACATATATGATATGACTCCAGAACATTATGCAAGTACGGCACCGGGGAGAGGCATTAAGGGTTCCAACATCAGATGTTATTGATAAATAAGTACAAATGAAGACTTGATACATAAGGAGCTAGTAAGAGGGGTAAGTTAAGACAAAGGACATAACCCAAGAGAGATTACGCAGATTATAGATATGAGAATGGACCAACGAGTAGTTAGTAGTTGATTCAGGAAGAGCCTAATTATGGCTAGACAAGAGGTCATAGATAAATTAACAGATCATGCAAGATAAACATAGTGAACCCCAACATAGTGAATTCAGTCTCGCAGATATGACATTGTAATCCTTGAGAAATATTTAGATAGGAGTTGGGGTAGTTAAAGGTACTGTATAAGTGTTACAGAAATAAAAGAGAGTCCCACTGGGAAGACAATCAAAAAAATTCAGTTCAGAAGCAACTTTACGAGCACAAGAGCGCAGAGGTAAGTAACTAGGGATAATTATAGGTGAGCAAGAACATCAAATATTCCGCCGGGTATATGATGTAATAAGCTCGCAGCTTTACAAGAGTCAGAGGGCCTCCCCTAAGTACTACCATGAAAGACTAGCTAAGAAAATAAGGGAGAAGTCTTCAACCTAAGCATAGTAACTTGAAGAAGAAATGATCTTGTAACAACAGTCTCACTACAATATTGTATGCACTCCATAAGAAAGTGGCACCTATCGTGACTAATGAAAGGGAAGTCAAAAGTGATATTTAAGATCATACGAGTTACAGGGAATTCCAGTATTCTTGGGCACTATGATAAGCCAAGTATCCATGTAACAAGTGGCAAAATGATCCGGAAAAGTAATTGCTTACAATTAAAGACAATTGAGAAGGCAGAAAGGAAATCTATAGTGCTATCAAGTTAAAGGATGGTTGCGAGTAGTATAAATAGACATGTTTAGGTCGCAAGCTAAAGTATGGTAGAGCGATAATTCTTTTGGTAGATAGGAGTAAGGATAAGAAAAGGTGAGTGAGAAGGTGACAAGAATAGGTAGGGCCTCAGGATTAAGCCCATCAAAATAAGAGAACTGATGGTTTTCGTAAGTTATAGAAAGCTCAGTATAGCCTGAATGAACTCGGAGGAGTCTAAGACTAGGTGAATTTAGAAGAGATGGAATACTTCTATGAGAGTATAATAAGGGTGTAATTGTGATAGATAAGAGGATGACGCTTAGGCCTTTGATTGAGTAATGATTTAAAGAAAAGGTATTTCGTGAATTGCACGGGATTAAAATACCCCCATAAGATGAATCACATCGGGATGCTAAAAAATACGGTTATTGAAGTATAGTATTGTCCCTAGGTGGATCACGCAAATAGCTTCAGATGTTCCCCGATGAGACGTGAGCCCTAGTGACAATGTATTACGTAAGAGGTTTCAAGTTATCAGTGGTAGATTATAGATTAACATTATGGTGAATCAACAATAGATGGATGAAAATTCTAAAGTATGAGAGGAGATTAGGATGTCATTCTCTAGATGAACAGTAATAAGGAATCATTAAAGGACTTAGATTTATACATATAGGATAAGCAGGGAGAGAGTAACCTGGAGTTGGGTAGCATACCTTGGTAATAATAAACCAAAGTAAGAGTTATAGAATAGTATGACCTACCTAGATGTAGTATAGCCATAAGCATAGATAACCGAGGCTATGAAGCAAGATATAACAATAGTCGTAAGTTCGATAAAGTACCGAGCGAATAACTTCAATACACCTATAGATGCCTAAACAGATAACTTTTCATTGTAATGTATATGTTCACAAAGTAAGGCCTAGAGATTGGCTAAAATCTGGAGTAAAACAGAGGGAAGAGTCGCATAGGCGCGCATACAAGGACAGAGTCTTATAGGTTGCATGACAGAAGGTAGAAATAGTTATGAGATTTAAAGAATTCCGACCAGAAGTCGTGGTGTAAGGAAGAGGCCTAAAGGGGGGAATGCCTTGACCTTTGGATTTATTCACAGAATAATTGCCTAAATGGCAAGGATAATATTAAAGTATTCGTAAGAGCTATAAGTTATGAGATTGATAAGCACGTCAATCAACATTCGAGGACGAATGTTCCAAAGGGGGGAATGAAGTTACACCCCATATTTTCGTACGTAAGAGTGTGTCGTAAGACAATTGATGTAAGCTCAGAAATGAGATCATCTTTGATATATTTAAGACCAGGATTAAAGTAAGTTAATCATATTACCTTGGAGGTTAAAAATATTTAACATACTGAATAACAAGTACCAAGAGGGTTGGAAAGCTTAGAAGCTAAACAAAAAATAAGTTTCGTCGAAAGTCAATAAGTTTGGAATGTTATAACATGCACTTTGGGGTGAGACTAGGGTTCTTAACATTATAAAGAGGTTATATTGTGAGTTATTTTAGTCATATGATAGTCGTGTGTTACGTTTTGAAGTCAAGTGAGTTGTGAAACATAAGTTGGCAAAGGTCATCACAACTTACATTCATAATGTGCTGAATATTAGGTCAAATGTAGCAGAGCTTTTCTCCTAATATACTTGGAATCACAGGATTATCCATATATAAAATTTAAGATCTATGATTTTAGTTTCTAACACATTAAACCGTTCATCGATACGACATCAGAGTAGATAGATATTCGCGTTTCATGAGACTGTGCAAACAGCTCCCAATGGGACCCACTTAGGCAGTTGTCGACCTACTTCACTTTAAAAATGATTTGGACGACCTTTATTTCTCATTTTTCGACCCAACCTTGTCCTTACACTCCTCCTAAATAGGTACCATAAGGGTTTGAAGTGATTCCAAAGTGATTACACCATATTTCAACATTAAAACTTAGTTCAAGTGAAGAACAACACCTCTCTGAGGTTGTGTTGTCATTGAGGATAATTATGGTATGTTTTTGGCTGAAATTTCAAGTTTTTGCTACTAGATAAGTGAGTATAACAGCCTACTAATTGTGCTTAAGCTTGCTTGTATGTTGGTTAAGTTGTTAGGATGATAAACTACAAGATAATACTTGGATTAGCTTGAGATGTTGTTGTTCTTGATGGATTGATTCGAAAGTTGCTCTTATGGACTTTAAGTGGCTGGAAATTATGGAAAATTAGTTGGCTATGATATTATTAGTATGATTATGTTGGTTTACATGTCAATCTTGTTGAGGAAATTGGTAACTAGAAAAGAAATGGCTATAAAGCACTTGGAAGTTGTCCATAGTGATATTATCTTGTGTTAGGCTATCTCAGGTAACTTTGAAATTGATAACAAGGTTGGAAATCCTTTAAAATGTATTGGTTATTATACTGGATATATTACTAAGTTCAAGAATGAGTGATGATGGGGTTGAAGGGTGCTAAATGGATTCATTCCGAGCTTGCCGCTCGTCGTGATATGTTGATAACTTGTTAATGAAATATTTTGTACCCTATTGTTGATGTTGTTCTTATTGTATTACTCTGATTATTGTTGTTGGTATATGGTATTGGAGGATGCCCTTGTTATAGGGGAGATGCTACCCAAATTTACATAAATGAGCTACTAGTTAAGTTGCGGAGCTTAGCCTTTACTCAGCACTAATTTTGAATCTCCTTATGCTATGGTAGATTGAGTTGAGTTTTTTGAAGAATTGGTTGGAAGGTATTAAGGACTCAACGAAGTTAAGGTATGTTAAGGCTATCCCTTCTTTCATTTTGGCATGATCCATATGATACAAATGAAACGAGCAAACGCAGAACTTTCACAAATAACTCTATTCTTAGAAGTACTAGGGGTGCATATGGTAGATTGAGTTGAGTTTTTTGAAGAATTGATTGGAAGGTATTAAGGACTCAATGAAGTTAAGGTATGTTATGGATATCCCTTCTTTCTTTTTGGCATGATCCATATGATACAAATAAAATGAGCAAACGCGGAACCTTCACAAATAACTCTATTCTTAGAAGTACTTGGGGTGCATATGTTCTTGATTCCCCATGTGTCATATTATTATATCATCTGTTCATGGGTCTCAGAAAATACGTAAGTGATAAAGTTTATATCATGATATTAACCGAAGACATATTGATCTTTTGACATCCCGAGAGATAATATTGACTTACTTCTTATGCATTGCATTCATTTATACATGTACATTGACCCATGACCATATGGCATTATATATGCATATATTATATGTATACGGGGTATGGGGAAAGGTTGTGGCATTATATACGCACCACTACCTGATCAGCTGGTATACATTGATGATTTCGCCCACGGAGGCCGAGATGATATGATGGGATGCCCTTAGAGGCTTAATAATATTATGTACGCATATACCTATACATGATATGTTATTTATATGCATATTCATGACATTATAAATGTTTCCTGATTCACAGAGCTATTCAGACTTACAGGTTGAGTTCTTTACTCCATGTTTCTTTCATGTTTTTTATATACTGCTTTTCATGCCTTACATACTCGGTACTTTATTTGTACTGACATCCCTTTTGCCTGGGGATGTTGCGTTTCATACCTGCAGGTCCCGATAGATAGGTTGACAGTCCTCCTAGTAGGCTATCAACTCAACGGAAGGTGTTGGTGCACTCTACTTGCTTCGGAGTTGCCTATTTGGTCAGTATGATTTGGACATGTATGGATTGGTATGGCGGGGCCCTGTCCCGACCTTTAAGATGTTTATGTACTCTTAGAGGCTTGTAGACAGATGTCATGTATGTGGATATTTGTTTGGCCTTATCGGCCTATGGTTTGAGTGTACAAATGATCATGTCGGCCTTATAGGCCCGTATGTCACATGTATAAGATTCTATATCATGTTGGGTCATCGTATGTCTAGTATTCCCTTATGTTTTATATTAGTTATCTCATGACGGCCCTTCTGGCCCATTTACTCATGATGCTGTGATAAGAAAGATACATTACGTTGGTACTCGGTTGAGTAAGGCACCGGGTGCCCGTCACGGCCCTCCGATTTGGGTCGTGACATTAGAAGGACTTGAATAAGGCATGCCCAAAAGACTCTTTCCCACTGCCGAAAATCAATCAAATAATTGACGCCACGGTCCGACATAAGTTAATGAGTTTCCTTGATACCTATTCCGGGTACAATCAAATTAAGATTAACCCATTAGATCAGGAAAAAACTTTGTTCATAATGAACTTTGGCACATATTGGTATAATGTGATGCCCTTCGGGCTTAAGAGCGCCGGAGCCACTTATCAGAGGCTCATGAACAAGATGTTCGAAAAACAAAATAGGTAAAATAATGGAAGTATACATAGATGATATGCTGGTCAAGTCTTTGAATGCAGATGACCATTTAAAACACCTCCAAGAAACCTTCTATATCCTAAGGAAGCACAACATGAGCTCAACCCCAAAAAATATGCGTTCGGAGTTAGCTCCGGTAAATTCTTGGGTTTCCTGGTATAACAAATAGGGATCAAGGTAAATCCTGATAAGATCAAAGCCATAGAGGACATACCAGACCAGTTGTCGAGTGTGAAGGAGGTTTAGAGGCTAACCGGGAGATTGGCCGCCCGCAGATTCATTTCTCGATCTTCAGAAAAATTACATCACTTCTTCTCACTTCTAAAGAAGAAGAATAATTGCCAACAGGCCTTAAAATACCTAAAACGTTATCTATCAAGCCCTCCGCTACGAAACCAGAGGAAGGCGAACAGTTGATGATATACTTAGCGGTCTCAAAGGTAGCGGTAAGTGTCGTTCTAGTCTGAGTAGATGAAGGTACACAATCTTCTATCTATTATGTTAGAAATTTTTTGTCAGGAGCGGAAACTCATTATCCGCACCTCAAAAAATTGGCCTCAGCTCTCATAGTCGCCTCTCAAAAGTTTAGGCCTGATTTTCAGTGCCACCCGATAGCCATGGTGACAACCTTTCCCCTGTGAAATGTCCTTCACAAACCCGAGTTATCAGCTCGATTGACCAAATGGGCAGTTAAAATTAGTGAACTTGATATTAAGTATAAGCCTAGGACTGCGATCAAGTCACAGGTTTTGGCCGACTTTGTGGCCGATTTCAGTCCCGGGTTACTGCTTTTGGCTGCAAAAGAAGCGGTGATGGTGTCAGAAATGACATCAAGAGTTTGGACCCCGTTCATGGATGGAGCATCCAATGTGAAATGGTCTGGGCTCGGGGGGGGGGGGGGGGTCCTGATCATGCCTTCCGGGGAAACCCTAAGGCATGCCATAAAAATGGTTATATTGACTAATAATGAAGCCGACTATGAGGCTTTGATTGCACGACTTAAACTGGCCCGAGAACTTGGCTCCGATGTCATTGAAATCAAATGTGGTTCCCAACTAGTAATGAATCAAGTATATGGAATCTTTGACACAAAGAAGGAACGCATGTAACAATATGTGATTAAAGTTCAAACTTTGCTCACACAGTTCAAGGAGTGGTCGATCACCCACATCCCGAGAGAAGAAAACATAGAAGGATACGCATTGGCCAATTTGGGGTCATCAACGGAGATGAAGGGATTAGATTCCGGTACTGTCATTCAATTTATGCATTCGGTACTGGATGTGGATGGTTATTGTGAAGTAAATATGACCAACCTAGTCTAGAACTGGAGGAATGAGTTCATCGATTACCTTCAACATGGCAAGCTGCCCGAAGATCTGAAGGCATCTCGGGCACTCCGCACCAAAGCAGCTCACTACAGCTCGATATAGTTGCTGCCACCGGGTCCCAGGAAGGTAAGATTTTTTTTAATTTTAACTTATTACTTTACTAAATGGGTTGAAGCGGGTCCTTACAAAAAAGATCAATGAGCGCAAAGTGGTTGATATCCTGTGGGAAAATATAATTTTCTAGTTCACAATACCGAAAGAGATTGCATGTGACAACAGACCAAAATTCATAGGCCCCAAAGTGATAAAATTGCTTGAAGACCTGAAAATTCAAAGAATTACATCTTCACCATACCATCCGAGTACAAATGGGCAGGTGGAATCAGCCAATAAGATGATTATTCAAAATCTCAAAAAGAGGTTGGAAGCAGCCAAGGGCAAGTGTCCTGAAGAGTTACTGGGAGTACTATGGGCGTACCAGACGATGACTAAGTCAAGCACGGGAGAGATACCTTTCTCTCTTGTATACGATGCAGAAGCTCTGATCCCTGTGGAAGTAGGTGAACTGACCTTGCGGTACTTTAGAATGGACGAGGAAGCAACTAACGAGGCAATGATGGTCCAACTGGAGCTTCTTGATGAACGCAGAGACTTGGCGCACATAAAAATGGTGGCTCAGAAGCAAAGGATGGAAAAATACTATAACCGGAGGGCCAATCTCTATTACTTTAAAGTGGATGACTTGGTTTTGAGGAAAGTGACTCAGAAGACTCGGGATCTCAATGCAGGAAAGCTGGGTCCGACGTGGGAAGGCCCCTATCGGGTTTCAGCTGTCACCGGGAAGGGATCATACGAACTAGAGAATCAAGATGGAGTCAAATTGCCGAGCAACTAGAATGTGAATCACCTCAAAAGGTATTACTATTGAAGGATCATGCTTATACTGAAAGCATATGCTCCACTCTTTTTCCCTTTGACCAGTGTTTATCCCAATTGGGTTTTTTCTGGCAAAATTTTTTACGAGGCAGCAACGGAAAGCATACTACAAAAGAAACATCATCAGTAGAGTTAAGACCTTTAAATGACAAGGCATTGAAACAACATACCACTTCGGGATGGTTAAATAGTCTTTGGCTCGATGGAAATTTCCTAATGAAAAGTAAAACTTGCCATCGGACCAAAGGCTATTCAACCATTCACAAGTATTTTTCCTCGACAGAGCAAGACTTCTAGTGTTCCAATTCATATACTTCTCATTTGAACACTAGGGGGAATTGTACGAGAATACGACAACATGATTGCCATGAAAATCGGGACTACGAGACCCGGGAACAATAATGTCTCATCGGGACCGTGGACGGCATGGCTAGCACCGTAGAAAGAAGTTGTACAAGTTAGCCGCACGTATTGGAAATTTCTTTTTTAGCAAATGATTGCTTATGTACTTTGAAGATATATGGAATAAAAATAAAGTCCTTTTATTTTTATTTTGTTTCTTGTCCAAACGGTGAACTGATTTTATCATTTGAAAGTTAACTGAAAACTTAAAATGCTAGTGCCAGAATAAATAAGAGACATCCTCTTCAAGAGCACCGTAAACATAAGAGGGCCCTCTCTTATGAAACCCTCATAGTAAAGGGTTGGTTCAGGAAGAGTTTATGCCTGGAACCCAAAAGCTATCGGAAGAAAACACACCCGAAGCCTTACTTAATTTGATGCAAAAAGAATGAACTTTGCGCAATGCTTAAACAAAAGATCCTTTTTATTTATCAAACATGCCAAGCGGCATAAGTACAAAAATACAAAAGGAAAAAAACAAAACAAAAGAAAGCTAAAAGGTTAAACTTTGTCGCCACTGGAACTCGGGGGAAGAGAGGCATCTATGCCCCCGGGAGAAGTAGGCGGATCTGCCACCGGCACAGGATCTTGGCCTTCATCGTTATTCTTTTCAAGTTACTCCTCGGTTCCCGAAAACTCAGAACCAACACTAAAATAGTTAGTTGCATCAGGCTGAGCTGGGAGAAGTTCGCGAGTAGTTAACTCCAGCGTTCAGGCCTTGGCGATCTCATCGTCGATATCAATAATGCCCGCTTTGGCCTCTTCCAAGGTTTTCCTCCTCATATGGTACATAGAGTGTGTTTTTTCAATAATGAGGGAATCCCCTTGGTGCTGAAGTTTTGCTTTAAGCCTATCAACCTCGGTCAAAAGGCCATCCCGCTCGGATCTCATGGAACTGAGGCTAAGATAGAGATCACAGATTATAGTTATGTGAACCTTATTTTGTTCCATGATCTTCTTATACCTATCATCCATATGGTCTCACTTTTCCTCAGTAGTAGAAGCCTCTTTAGATTAGGAGTTCAATACTGCCTCCAAATTATTTTCTTGTTAAATGGAGGCTGACTCACGCTCGGTAGCAGCAAGAGCAGTATCTTGAGATTCATCCCACCTAGCCTTTGCATCCTGAAGTTGTGTATGTAGATGAGTGGCTTCTTGACTGTGAGCCATCACCTCTTTCTCACTCTGTTGCAACTGGGCCTCAAGCTCCGCCGCTTCAGCAACCTTCACCTCTAGCACCGGGAGAGGCACGACAAGTTGATTCCTCTCGGCCAACAATTGATCCCGCTCGGACATAAGTCCCGATTTGTCGAGGATCAATCTCTGAAGGCCCTTGGAAGCAAGGAAGTTATCCTGCGAAGCAAATACCAAAGTTAGAAACCATGTTGTAACAAGAGAGTAGAAACAAACAATAAAAGAACAAGTACGGTACCGATGCTGCATTGTAAATAGCGTTATTCAACATACATTCACCTGAAAGAGAGTGTATTTTCTTCTTATCTTTTTCTGAAGTCAGCGGCTTTAGATAGTTGGCAAGTTCTACCGGCCAGGATAGCAATTAAAACTCCTTTAAGACCGAGAGAGAGACGCTCCTCCTTCCTTGGGGATATGCAGAATGGAGGTGAATAGTTGTGCCCCAAATTCCTATGATCAGGGGACTGGGAAGAGGGACATCCTCCTCTCGGGCGTCTGCGGCCGAGGGAGGAGATGCAGCAGTTGCTGGTGATGAAGGCACATCTGGTGTGGATGGAGATGAAGCGGACTATGTTGTAGGTTGAGAAGCAACTGCAACATAGGTAGTGCTATTTGTTGGTTGCTTACCAATCGAAGGCAGAAACAATCAACGTTAGTTTTAAGAAAATCAATAATTCCTGACCTGAGCTCGGGGTTCTGCCGTGGACTTGGTCACGTCGTTTTCTTCAGGTACCTAAAAATATCTTGGTACTTGGTTGGATTCCGACGACTCATCCCTTTTGTCATCTTCGCTTGGTTCGGGAGTAGGCATCGGTTCCTGTAATTGCTATGTGTTGAGTTATTTCCCTTTACTACTGGAAACTGATACCACGTTCATTTCACTTGCTACCGGTTGATCTCCTCTTATTTGTTTGATTCCCTATAGAGTCAGAAATTTCAGCAGTTGGTAATATGTTGATAGTACGACCTTCATCTCATGTAACCATGGTCTGTCAAGAATTATGTTGTAGCCCATGTCGCTATCCACCACTTCAAATAAGGTGGTGTTCGTGACCCCTTCGACATTCGTAGGTAGCAAGATCCCCTCCCCCCCCCCGGTTGTCACACTCGATAAGTTGAACCCGGCAAGGAGCTTTGTTGCCGGAATGACACTTCCGGTTAGTTTGGCTTGTTCCAACACTCTCTATTGAATGATGTTGGCTGAACTTCCTGGGTCAACCAAAACATATTTAATCTTGAAATCTAGAATGTTAAGAGAAATTACCAGGGCATCGTTGTGCGGCAGAAGAAGTCCATTAGCGTCTTCTTTCGTGAAAGTGATGTCTTCTTTGGCGACTTCCCGGAGTCTCTTGCTATGAGTCACTGATACCTTTGTCTTCTTGGCTATCGAGAAAGTTACACTGTTAAACTCACTCCCCTCCCTCCCCCCTCCCCCGAAAATCATGTTAATAGTTAGTCGAGGAGGGTCTTCCCCTATCTTTGAGGGTTTTGCGTTGTCTCGGCTGCAACCATAATAGTTAGTCGAGGCGGGTCTTCCCATATCTTTGATGGAACCGTGCTTCCTTGATGTTTCGCATTGCCACTATCAGCTCCACTACACTAACAATGAAATTATACTCTGAGAGCTTGGGATAAGTGGAATCCTGGGAACCCGATACCTCTTTGTCCTACAACGACCTGTTGTTTCGGCTGCGATCAGTTCTTCTATCGGGGGCAAACCTATCCGCTGACCAGAACCCTTTACTGCCGCATCTTTCGGGCCTCTCGTAGGGCAAGAACTGGCCCTTAGAAGATCGTCGATCTGCATCAAAATCATCTTTAGATGTATCCCTATTCTTTTCTCGATCCCGACCCTTGGTTGATGCCGGAAACTCGAGCTGATCATCTTCTATCCTTATTTTTGATTCATAACGGTTATGGACATCTGCCCATGTGGTTGCTTGGAACTCGAGCAGGCTTTCTTTTAGCTTTCGGGAGGCATCGGAGCTCCTCGGGTTCAACCCCTTAGTAAATGCCTCAACTACCGATTCATCTAGCATGGCCGGTAACATCATCCTTTCTTTCTGGAATCTGATCACGAACTCACGCAACAATTTGGTCTCTCCTTACAAAATTGTGAATATGTCCGCCTTCTGGGCCCTAACCCCGGCATGGGCCTTGATGAAAGAATCTGCGAGCATTTAAACAGAATCAATTGAATGCTCGGGTAAAAGCGAATACCATGTCAAGGCCCCTTTCGTGAGGGTTTCTCCGAATTTATTTAGTAGAACCGACTCAATCTCATGTTGGGCCAAGTTGTTTCCTTTCACCGTTGTTGTATAAGTTGTGATATGCTCCTGAGGGTCTGAAGTTCCATCAAACTTTGGTATGTCTGCCATTTTGAACAGTTTCCGAATCAATTCTGGCGCTGCACTCGTTTGAACGGCAGTTGGGTGTACTTCTTCGAGTCAGGGCCCTACAACACTGGTGGTGCGCCCGGAATTTGGTCCATCCGAGCGTGGAACTCTTTTGCATTATGATCCATCCGCTCGTTCATTTCCCTCATGAACCTCATGAGTTTGGTTTTGAAGGGATCATTGCCGTTGTCGTTACCAGATCCGCTACCGATCCCCCGGGCTCCGTCGAAGTCGAATTCACCCCTCGGGGTGTTGTTATCAACTCTTTGAATTGTTTGATTTGCAGGAGCGCCGGGAGGAACATGGCCTCTTCCATTCACGTCGTTGGAAGCGCCTGATAATGCCTACTTTAGTTCTGTCATGACATGGTCTTACCTTGAGAGATGGCCCATGATGGCCTTTTGCTGCTCTCTTAAGATCCTTACTATTTTCGCAACGTGCTCGTCATCAGGAGTTGTCTCCCGCACATGTCAGGGATATTTCCCTCCATGGACCGGAGTTGCTACGTCTCCCTCGTTGCGGGTGTCGCTGATTAAATCCTCATGTTTAGGCAGATTTTTGTGTGCCGCAACATTGTGTGTGATGATGACATCATTAGCTGCTATTTTTTTTAATTTTGCTATGAAACAAAGAATCAAACAAGTTAGTAATAGACTCAAGGATCAACTAAATTACGCAGCTGTCTAAAGCCCACAGTGGGCGTCAAACTGTTTACCCGTAAAACGGTACAATTGAATTTGTTGTGTGGTTTATAAACAAGCGAATTGATTTGATCCCAAAATGATAAATAAATTAAATGAAAAATAAGACTGAGCATTGAAATCGAAGAAAATGGCAAGCAGCCTAGTTCCGGGAGCAAGGCTTCCGAAGATACCGATAAGAACAGTATTAGACAGAAAATAAAGTTGTGTTATTTAGCTTGAGAATAAAGTGTAGCATAAGGTTTGCTAGAGATTTCGTGCGTTACAATGGTTGTTGAAGTCACTATTTATAGCTATACCTAGGGAACAAGATCCTAGGATCAAGCCCCTCTTAAATGACAATAAAGGAGGCCATTGATGAATATGTAACGGCAGGCCATGAATGTCAAAATTTGCTACAACGGCTGCATATTTAATACTAAGGAATATTCTTCATTAAATGTCATCTGGTGACAAACATTCGTTTGCTTCCGTTGACCGCGTTCCCTTCGGGATCTACCCGGTACCAGCCGAAACTGTTGTCTTCGGTCTTAGTTTCCATTCAATTTATATTTCGTTTGCCTCCAATTTCACGTGTCATGCAATCATTCGGGCATTTAATATAAAACAATTTTATCCTATACAAGTTAACCGTGAAAGTGTACATCAACCAAAAAATTATTGTCAAACGACTAAAAAAATAAATATCATATGTTACTAAGAAAATTCTCCCATAAGAATATGTTAATAGATCATATGTTTGTCGATTTTGTCTAAACATATATTTACTTATCAAAAGATTAACAAAGTAAGACTGAAATAATATTCATATAACAATAAACCCGAAAAATCGAAAAAACCGAACCAACCCAAAATCGATATAATATTTTGATAACAATTGAACCAACCTGATCCATGTACACACGCCCCTACTGATGTTCGGCTTAATGTATGCATATTTTGATGTATATTGCCTCGCATTATGTTCATGTCTCATAGATTTCGGATGTATAATATGATGATTTGTGCTAATTTGTGGTACTTCTATATGTAGGAATCATTTAGATGCTATTTGGGACGAAAGTGCGTGAATTGGAGCGAAAATGGGAAGAAAAGGCAAACGTGCACATTTGAGGGCCACAAACAACGTGGGGCGCTGCCTGTAGCGCACAAAAAAGAAAGTTGGAAAGTTGAGCGCCAGGGCCAGCGCCCTACGCTGCCCTGGACGCTCAAAACGGGAAGATGTCCTATTTCGACTAGGACTCGATTATTTCGACCCCAAGACGCCCCCAACTCATATAAAAGCCAACCTAAACCTATTTTGAGGGGGATGGCGTGACTTTGAGAGAGAAACAAAAGTACGAAACACTCGGGAGCACGGATTTGATCAATTTTTCCATTCTTCTTCTAGTATTCATTGATTTTATGTTTGAAAATATTATTTTTAATGATTGTATGAAAATGAGTGGCTAAGAACCCTATTGTTCTGGGGTCATGGGTGCTACATGAATGTTGACGTTTGAAGTTGAAATTGACGAGTTTGATTATATCATATTGGGTTGTTTATTTAATTCTGTTTTTAAGTATTTTGCTGAGTAGCTAACAGTGAAATACTATATACGAATCTAGAGTTGAACTCGAAAGTGGAAATTCTAGATTGTGTATAGAATTAAATAGAGCAAGTTCTTGAACCCG
This sequence comes from Nicotiana tomentosiformis, assembly GCF_000390325.3. NCBI lineage: Eukaryota > Viridiplantae > Streptophyta > Magnoliopsida > Solanales > Solanaceae > Nicotiana > Nicotiana tomentosiformis. The sequence goes on from NC_090822.1 coordinate 64,421,248, forward strand.
GGCATCGGGGAACGGATTCGCAATTAGGATAGAAATATACCTAATTGCCTTGCTTGGTTGAAATACAGAAAATATAAATGCATTCTTATTAATCTTAATTCCATAGACATATAGGCATTAAGTTAGCTTGAATAGGTGAGTAAGAACTCGACAGATTCTTATGAGCAATATCAACCATGTCAATCAACAACCCAGATAAATAAATTAGTCATTTTAACCCAAGAACGCAACAAGATTGTTAGCTAGCCTATGACCCTGGAATACTCTCTCCTACTGATTTTTATTCAAAATTACTTAAGTGTTATGGTTGATTTCCAGTTATTTCATTACTTGATAGTCTCTTAGGTAGTAAATTAGTCACTTACACATTTTGTGAGAAATCTCTTGAATCGATAAGTTATTTGAGTTTGAATCAGTCAAACGTTAATCATAAGTCTCCGTGGAACAATGTATACTCACTACTCTATTACTTGATGACCATGTATACTTGCGTCCGTGTGTTTGGTTGCAACAAGTTTTTGGCGCCGTTGTCGAGGACTTATAAATTAGCTACTTGACTGAGTTAAGCTTTTATTGGTTATTTGTTCAAGTTTTAATTTTCAGCTTATCTTGTTTGGTTAACGCAGGCTCTTCTCTTGAATGCGGAGGAGTAGAAGCACAAACAACCTATTTGCTCTTGATCCTGAAATTGAACGAACATTTCACAGAGTGAGGAGGGAAGTCGAAGCTAGAACTAGAATAGAAAGAGAGCTGGACATCGTAGTTCAACCATAACTAATAGAGATGGCAGGTAATGAAGAGCGTCCGGTGATAGAAGCTGCAAGTACCAATCTTGCTAATATGACTCAAGCTATTGTGAAGCCCGATATCACGGGTCACTTTGAACTCAAACAGTACATGATACAGTTGATTCAGTCCACAGGGCAATATGTGGGTCTATCTCATAAAGATTCGCAGAGGCACATTCAGAACATCTTGGAAATTACGGACACTTACAATTATCCGAACGTTTCCAAGGACTATGTCAAGCTGACACTGCTTCCCTTTTTCACTGCTAGGGGAAGCTAAGGAATGGCTGCAAAAGGATCCTGCGAACTCAATCCACACTTGGGATTATCTAGCAAGGAAATTCTTAATCAAGTTTTTCCCCACTAAGAAGACAAAGTCGCTGAGGAGCCAGATTCTTGGGTTCCAACAATGGGATAACTGAGACTGTTCGTCAAGCTTGGGAAAGATACAAGAATCTACTCAGAGACTGACTGCATCATTATCAGACTGATGAGGTGTTGGGTCATACTTTCGTTGATGGGCTACACGAGACATCAAAGATGAATCTTGATTCAGCTTGTGGGGGTAGTTGCATGGCGAGGCCGTATAGTGAAATCCAGCTCCTGCTAAACAACTTCACTGCTAATGATCATAATTGGCAAGGAGATGGGGAATCATGAAGAGCAATTAAACAGAAAGTAGCCGGTGTAATTGAGCTTGATAACTTCTCAGCCATGAGAGCAGATATAGCAAAATTGGCAAATCAGATGAATAAAATGACAATGCACCAAACACAACAAATGCAACATGTACAATAGATGTCTACTTGCTGCGAATTATATGGTGACAGTCACACAAGTGACATGTGCCCCACGAATCCTGAATCTATCTACTATGTAGGGCAACAGAGCAGAGGTCTGATGAACTAGTATGCACAATATGGGAATACTTACAATCCAAATTGGAAGAATCATTCTAACTTCTCCTGGGGTGGAAATCAGCCAACTCAGAATCATTATAGGCCCCAAGGAAATTTTAATCAACCTCAGAAGCCACCCTAGCAAGTAGAGGAGAGCACAAATGACTTGTTGAAGAAGTTGCTGCTTGACAACCAACAACTTCGGAACGATTTCATAAATCTCGAGAGACAAATGGGGCAGTTAGTGTCAAATCAAAATACTAGAACTGCAGGCGCTCTTCCCAATGATACAAAGAAGAACCCTCAAGTTATTGCAGTTACACTCAGAAACGGGAGGGATTTAGAAGAAGTGCCAAAGAAGAGAAAAGACAAGCCTATACCTGAAGGGGAGTTGATTCCTAAGGCAACATATGAGTCAAATAAAGATGATGCAAGTTCAGAGCCAGTGAATGCTACAAGGCCGCCACCACCTTTTCTCCGAAGATTGCAGAAGAAGAATGATGACTGCATGTTCAACAAAGTCCTCTCTATGTTGAGTCAGGTTCAATTGAATATTCCATTGGTAGATGTACTTCGCAAAATTTCAAAATATGCTAAGTACATAAAAGATATAGTGGCTCACAAGAGGAGATTGACTGAATTCGAGAAAGTCGCACTTACTAAGGAGTGCACTTCAAGAGTCCAAAACAAGCTTCCTTAAAAGCTTAATGATACTGGCAATTTCACCATCCTTGTGCGGATTGGTAATATCGATGTGGGTCGTGCTCTTTGTGATTTGGGGGCGAGCATAAATCTGATGTCCTTGTCCTTGTTCAAACAATTGGGTGTGGGAGCTCCAAGACCAACCACAATGATGTTGCAACTAACTGATAGGTCCATAGCCTACCCTGAATGAGTGATTGGAGATGTGTTGCTGCAAATTGGAAAATTCATCTTCCCCGCGGACTGCATTACCCTAGATTATAAGGTTGATGAACAAGTTCCAATCATATTGGGACGACCTCTTTTGGCTACATGTGATGCAATTATTAAAGTGAGAGAGGGAAAAATGATTATGAGGGTGGATAATAAGGAAGCAGTTTTTAATGTCTACAAGATGATCCAACTTCCCCACCATTATGAGGAGCTCTCTATGATATCTGTTGTGGAGGTGAATGAGCAACTTATTGACACGAGTGTACATCAACACGATTTACTAGAGAAAGCAATCATGTTTTTTGACAGCTTGGAGATTGATGATGAGGTTGAGGAGATGATGCATATCCTAGATGCATCATGTGCTTACATGCAGGGATTAAACCCCTTTGAGCCCCTAAATAGGACAAGTAGGCCTCCTCCAAAGCCGTCGATTGAAGAAGCTCCAAAACTGGAACTTAAACTCTTGCCCCCTCACCTTCAATATGCTTATTTGGGTGGTTCTGACAATTTACCTGTTATTGCTTTTTCTGACTTGTCTAAATTGCAGGAAGAAAAGCTACTGAGAGTGCTACGTGAGCACAAGCGAGCAATAGGGTGGATGTTGTCTAACATTATAGGCATTAGTCCAGCTTTCTGCATGCATAAAATCCTCATGGAGGAGGGGCACAATCCAAATGTAGAGCAACAACGCCACTTAAATCCAATCATGAAAAATGTGGTAAGAAAATAAGTGATTAAGTGTCTTGACGCAAGTATTGTATTTCCAATCTCTGACTAGCAAATGGGTAAGCCCCGTCCAATGTGTGCCTAAGAAGGGGGGATGACTATAGTGGTTAATGAAAATAATGACCCGATTCCCACAAGAACTGTGACTGGGTGGAAAATTTGCATTGATTATAGAAAACTAAACAATGCCACCCGAAAAGGACCACTTTCCCTTTCCCTTATTGATCAAATGCTTGATAGATTAGCCGGACAGGAATACTACTATTTCCTAGATGGCTTTTCGGGGTATAATTAGATTGCTATAGCCTAGAGGACCAAGAGAAAACTACATTTACGTGTCCCTATGGCATGTATGCGTTTAAGAGAATGCCTTTTGGTCTCTGTAATGCACCTGCGACTTTTCAAAGGTGTATGATGGCTATTTTTACTGAGATGGTTGAAAGATTTGTGGAAGTGTTCATGGATGATTTTTCTGTGTTTGGGTTTTCTTTTGATAATTGTTTAATAAACCTTGATAGAGTGCTTGATAGGTGTGAAGAGACAAACTTGGTGCTAAACTGGGAAAAGTTCCATTTCATGGTACGTGAAGGTATAGTCTTGGGGCACAAGGTGTCCAAAAATGGTTTGCAGGTAGACAAAGCTAAGGTTGAGGCGATTGAAAAATTGCCCCCACTGACATCCGTCAAGGGCATTCACAGTTTCTTGGGCCATGCAGGTTTTTATCGTCGTTTCATTAAAGATTTTTCAAAAGTTTGTTCTCCTCTTAGTGTCTTTTTAGTTCTCCTTCTCCAACAACCCCCAATCACCTAGGTCTTTTTGACATGTTTTGATGTTATGGTGGGTGGCCCTATTGTGCACGAAATTAGTTGCCAATATTGGTTGTGAAGTTGTATTTGAAGTAGTAAACTACAATTCCCTCTACTTCGTGTAAAATTGGGAGGGCCGCCTTGCTCCACCATTATTGAAATAAGAGAAGAAAAATTGATGCCCACAAGGTATTTGTTAAAATGCCTAAAAGAGTGAATTGAACACCGGTAAAGTCTGAGTAGCCGAGTGTGGTTGTATATGCGGTTGGGCGAAGTGTGGGGTGTTTGGGGGTATGTTGTCTTGTTGTAAACTCTTGTAAGTAGTAGTTAATGTACTATATTAGTGTAGTAAATTTGACTCTATCATTGCGTGCACTTTGAACCACTATTGTGAGTAGATTATACATCGCCTTCGATTTTAAGTGTGGGGTCATCTTTGCCTCTCACGATGACCTTAGGTGAATTTCTTGATTCATTCTCACCTTTGTGTTTGTCGTGTGTAGGTTGCTATGGCTTGTGACAGTGTCGCCAAAGGAAAAAGGGTGGGAAAGTCCTCCGCCACTACTCTCCCTCCCAAAAAATGCAAGAAAGGTAAAGGTTCTTCCCGGCAAGCTAAGGGAAAGCAGGTTGCTAGCAAGTCGACAAGGCCACCACGACCTCGGGTGGATCTAGTTCGAGAAGACGCCATCAAATGGCATGATAACTTTGTGCCATATGGGAAATATATCTCCGAAATGGGGATTAATGTGAAGGCCCTAGAAAAGAACTTCTCGGGGGTGCTTGCCCGGTTGGTAGAGATGAAGATGGAGAAACTTATAGAATGCCCGGGCCCTGCAAATCTGAGCATGGTGCGCAAGCTATACACCAATTGGAATGCAAACTTGTTCCAATCATGTGTCCGAGGGAAGGATATGCCACTGGACATGAGATCCTTGTATGCATTTTTGGGAGTTGATAGCCCTAATCCACAGCGGCTACAAAAGTTTGTCAAGAGTCCGCGCTACCGGGCAATATGTCACACCATTTTTGGCGTGGATTCTAATATAAGTGGATGCGGACTAAGGGAAATGCCCACCTTGAGATGCTTCGTTTTGACTTCAACAAGACGACTAAGGTATGGCAAAACTTCATGCATTCTAGATTGATGCCCGTCGAGCATAACAGTGAATGCACTCGAGCTCGAGTGTATGTGATCTACTTTCTGATGACCGGTCGACCCATAAATGTGGGTGAGCTCATGCTTGGGGAGATGGCCCGCACCCGCTTTGGGGGAAGGATCAAAAGGCTTTTCGTTGGAAACCTCCGGATGCAGTACATGCTATCTCGTGGGGTACCGGAGTATCCAGGATATGATGAGGCAGATGAGGCACCCAAGTCATTGCTAGACATCACATCCGTGCTGGAGTCCACATCAAAGCTAAGCCAGGCTGCAAGGAATGAGAGGGACGAAAATTTTAACAAGTATCTTTATAGTTCCCCCAATGTGATAATGAGTAGGCTAGAGGTGTCGGATGAGGAGCGCATGCATTTGCGAAATGATCTCTCCAGTTCTTCCAAGGAGATATTGGGCATAGCACCGGGTAGTCCTATCCATCTGTCTGAGGATGAGAACATTTACAAGGGATCTGATGATGAGGATGCGCATGATGATGAAGTTATGGGGCCTATGGCTTTGGTGGCCTTAGGAGATGATGATGAGCCCAGAGCCGCAACTGGTGGGCATCCTGAAGAGGCGGACTCCGACTAGCAGGGAGTTATTTCTTTCCACCTTACTTTGTTTTGAATTAGTTATGCATCGGGGACTATGCATTGTTTAAGTGTGGGTGGGGGAATACTTCCTGACTTGTAATTGTATAAAAAAAATTTATTGTTAGTGTGTTGTTGTTTGTTTAGCTTAGTTGAGAACTCACATAGTCTAATTAGCTAGTAAAAAAAACTTGGACTTGTCCCAACGATGGATCTGTTGGATAATTTTCTTAAGGGATTAAAGTCCGATAAAAAATACCAAGAAGATTTTCTTTCATTCTTTTTAGGATAGTTAGGTAGTATCCCTTGGTTTTTATTTGGACGCCGGTACTTTTCCAAGGGTGTAGCTCGAACCGGGCTTTTTTTTATTTTTTTTATTTTTTTAGGAATAGGATAGGGAGAAACTAAAGTGCTCCGAGGTACCTGTTGACATGTTTGGTATGGGCACGTTACGTTATGGCATGCACTCTATCTTCCTGAATATTTGATTTGAGTTGTAATGCAAAGTAAATTAAGTAGCCTACTCTTTGACGCCTTTTTCTCAATTGGTTGACTTGTATGCCACCTAGTGCATTAGAGCTTAAAAATTCTCAACTCGTTGTGCTTGCTTGACTTGAGAGTCGAACATAACCGTCTTGATTGAGTCGAGTGCAATGTGTGTGTAAGGATTGGTGATATTTTGTGATATCTTGTATAGTCTAGAACTTACCACGTGTGTTAATCGAAGCGAAATAGTCAAGTTGTGCTAGTCTAGGAGATGACGTAGGCATTTCTTGCTTGACCATAGAAGTGTTTGTCACTCACAAATAAAATTTTCCGTTGCTAGCCCCTTTGAGCCTATAGACCTTTTCTTCTAACACTACAAGTCGTATCCCTATTTTGTTCTTAATTTGAGCTTGTTTAACCTTTACCTCCTAAGACACTTAGTCACTAAGGTGAGAGATTGGGGTGTGGCTTTTTAGTGGAACCATGGAAGGGCCCTTAAGGTGCATTAAAATTATGAAAGAAAAAAAGGTCACTAGCCGATGAACCTTAATGTGGAGTGTGTGGAGAAAAGAAAAGAAAAAAAATATATATAGTTCAAATAATGTAGAAAAACACACACCTCCTAGTCCTTCTAATTCGTGCTAGTAGAGATATAGAAGTGCTTAATTGAAAAGAGGGCTATGTTAGATTTGGTTTATGGCGAGTGAATTGGTTGAGAAGAATATATGCTCGATTTGTGAGGATAATGTATTAAAGTGCTTAGGAGGGTTAGTCACTATTTCTAAATGTATCCTACCTATCCCTTAGCCTACATTACAATCTTAAAGTCCTAATTGATTTTAGATTTGGCTAGCTTACATTAGTAGAGATGTACACTACGGGCAAGCTTATGGTACGACCACGGGATGCACATTGTGAGAGTGAGCGAATTTTGTTCAATAGTATGATGTCCTTAATTTATGTTCAATGGCATATTTGAACGTATGGACTACTTCTATATTCACTCTTTTGCTTGTGGTGAGGGCACTTCGTCTCATGACGGATTGGTGATGTTGTACATTTCTTTTGTTGGGTGAGTGCATGAGTTGAGGATGCTTAGTGGTAACGAGTCGTCTCTTGAGGTAGGGTGGTTATGGGGAGGTTGTTTGCGTTGGTTGAATCGCATTGTGTATACTTGGACTAGTCTAAAAACGGGAAGAATGTGAAATTCGTGTGTTCATGCTTAATTGCCGATATCGACCATAGTCAAAAGATATAGTGTTTGATTGAATTAATTGTGAATTGCTCTTTCATAGTGATAGGTACGTTTTGGGGTATGTTAATGTAGTTCCATTGCTCGAGGACGAGCAAGAGTCTAAGTGTGGGGTGTTGATATGCATCTTAATGTATGCATATTTTGATGTATATTGCCTCGCATTATGCTCATGTCTCGTAGATTTCGGATGTATAATATGATGATTTGTGCTAATTTGTATTACTTCTCTGTGTAGGAATCATTTGGATGCGATTTGGGACGAAAGTGCGCGAATTGGAGCGAAAATGGGAAGAAATGGCAAACGTGCACATTTGAGGGCCACAAGCAGCGTGGGGCGCTGCCTGTGGCACACAAAACAGAAAGTTGGAAAGTTGAGCGCCAAGGCCAGCGCCCCACACTGCCCTGGACGCTCAAAACGGGAACATGTCCTATTTCTACTAGGACTCGATTATTTCGACCCCAAGACGCCCCCAACTCATATAAAAGCCAACCTAAACCTATTTTGAGGGGGATGACGTGACTTTGAGAGAGAAACAAAAGTACGAAACACTCGGGAGCACGAATTTGATCGATTTTTCCATTATTCTTCTAGTATTCATTGATTTTATGTTTGAAAATATTATTTTTGATGATTGTATGAACATGAGTAGCTAAGAACCCTATTGTTCTGGGGTCATGGGGTGCTACATGAATGTTGACGTTTGAAGTTGAAATTGACGAGTTTGATTTTATCATATTGGGTTGTTTATTTAATTCTATTTTTAATTATTTTGCTGAGTAGTTAATAGTGAAATACTATCTACGAATCTAGAGTTGAACTCGAAAGTGGAAATTCTAGATTGTATATAGAATTAAATAGAGCAAGTTTTTAAACCCGGGCATCGGGGAACGGATTCGCAATTAGGATAGAAATATACATAATTGCCTTGCTTGGTTGAAATACAGGAAATATAAATGCATTCTTGTTAATCCTAATTCCATAGACATATAGGCATTAAGTTAGCTTGAATATGCGAGTAAGAACTCGACAGATTCTTATGGCGAGTAAGTGTTGTGGTTGATTTCCAGTTATTTCATTACTTGATAGTCTCTTACGTAGTAAATTAGTCACTTACATATTTTGTGAAAAATCTCTTGAATCGATAAGTTATTTGAGTTTGAATCAGTCAAAAGTTAATCATAAGTTTCTGAAAAAATAATATTTTATTAACTACTCTATTACTTGACGATGACGTATACTTGCGGGAGGGAGTGTGTTTGGACAACACCCTTGTGTAAGTGTGAGAAGACATAAATCCAAAGCTTCACGCACATGACGTCAGCGCATTTAATAATAAGCCGCAACAGGTGTCCCCACAATCCCCCAGTCCCAACCAAACATCATAGGAACTAATCAATAAGCCACTCTCTGTCACAGAGTAATCCTCGGCGTCTCCGATCCGGTAATCCGCCGAGTTGCTAGGATTTTCCTGTTTTCCTTTTTCACCACCCCCTTCTAAATAAGTAAATCCACAATCTCCGCATTTCCAATTCTCAGGTACATTTCTTTATAAATTTCTCTATTGTAACAACATTCTTCTCGGCTCGAATTACCTATTAAGTATGATTTATTCTTCTTAGAAATATATATATATAAATGTGTATTTATATTAGGTTAGCAGATGGCTGTGGTGTTGGAGGCGAAGGATGCAGGAGAATGGACTTACAGAGGAGAAGGGGCTGTCAACCTGGTTCTTGCTTATAATGGAACCCGTTCTGATTTTGTATGTCTCAATTTCCTGTTTTCCCCCTTCTTTTCATTCTCTTCACTGTGTAGGAACTCTTTTTAGCAGAAAAAAGGTGATGCCTTTTTGGCAGTATATTTATAAGAAAAGATTCTAGGATAGATGAATATTAATTCCATTTTTTTTCAAAAAGTTTTTTAGGAAGATCCACCATGAAATTCTTTGCTTTTCACATAACCATTTTATGGTAATAGTTGGCACTTTTGCATGAATAAGTTCATGTATTTTACCCACTCATCAGAAAACGACTGCAATAACTACTATGCTTTCACTCCAAGTTATTTGGGATTGGCTGTATAAATACTCATTATTCATTTTGCTTTGTTTGGAACCTGTTTCACCTTACTCAAGGTATGTATTCTTAACTCATCATTCCGTTCCCTCCTCCCCCCCCCCCCCACCCAAACCAGTGGTGGAGCCACAGTCAAGGAAGGGATTTCAGTTGACTCCCCTCTGTTGGAAAATCGTACTGCGCAAATAGGGCAAAAATAATATTTTTGTATATATAAACTTTTGAATCCCCCTGATATAAGAGACGTTTTCATTGTAGTTACAAAGGTAGTTCAAAAATTGCTTTAGGTCACAAGTTCAAAATTTTTGAATTCCCTTATTAAAATTCTTGGCTCCGCCACTGCCCTCTACCCCACAAATATTATTGTTGGTTGAAGAAGTGATTCCTGTGCAAATAAACTACGGAAGAGTAATTGGGTCTCCTTTCTTGCTTAGCAAATGGTTTAAGAATGCTTGTTGATTTTCTTGAAAAAAGGGAGATTTTTCTTTGATCCAGGAATGATTTTACTTTTTTTGCACTGAAGAATTGTACCAAATAAAATGTAAAACTGATTAGTGGAAGTGTTCTGGAGCATCATATTTTGTTAAGTCTGAAAAGGGTTTGATTTCTTAAGTGCATTTCTATTCCTTTTTGTTAGGTTGGAAAAGTATTGCGGATACAGAAGGTACCAAGGAATGGGTCTGAAAATGGGAATGGTTATTTAGGTCTAACCAATCAGGAATGCGTCTTGTGGAAAGAAGTTAATGAGATTGTATCAGCTCCTACAAGGGAAATAGCTCAGCACTATTTTGTGCAGCATGTGATGTGCCCGCTTTTGGGTTCTGGACACGTTGATGCAGGGGTGTGTTATGCTGCTAGATTCTTGTCATTTCGTATCTGATCTGGTTTTCTGTATATCATCTTTTCTAATATATGAATAGAAGAAAAATAATTTTTTCCCTTTTCCAGATACTTCTTTTCTGCAGTTAATAATAAGGCATTCGGCACATTTTCAATGAGTTTTTGATCCTTTAAGATCCTAGAGCATCTATCTATGCAGTTGCTCTTTTGTATGTGCATTCTTTATTTATTGTTTGGATAGAATAAATTTAGACCATCAATTTATGATGATCTATGAGTTTGAAGATTAAGTTTTGCAAGGTTGTAAATTTTGTTTTCCTTTTCTAGCTGATTCGATATATTCAGTTGCCTATATAGGAGCATGGTTAAATATCTACATCTTGTTTCTTCCCTTTTCTTTGACAGATTAGCATTCAGGTGACCCAAGAATTTCTGGAAACCGTTGAAAGCAATGTCCTCTCACAGCGTCCTGCTTGGCGTGTTGATGCTGCAAAGGTCAATCCCCTATGTGTTTCTGTTATGCTCATGTCCGATCATTCAATGTTCCCACTCGGTAATAATTTTCAAATCCTCTTTATCCCTTGATTCATCACTAAAATGTTAACATGCACATGTTTCATACCCTGTAGTAAAGAACTGAACATTATATTACAGAAAGCTGTTAGCATGGACCTATCAAATAAAAAGAGAACAATAGTAATTGGCGTCCCATTTAATAGACCAATAAAACATAAAACTCAGTAAATACCTCTGTTTTCTAAGGTCATAATCCTTCCTATATTACTTTCAATTGTTTGAGTGCAAAAATGGTTTTAATTTTTATGTCCTGATTTTGTAAATACTTTGTGGTTAAATCAATTTCATGCTACTACTAACAAAATAACTGCAATTTCTGTTTGTTTCTTGAAAAAGAACAACAAAAATTCGCAGTGGATAGCTAGCTTTATAATCGTCTACATACTAACCAAGCAGGCTTAGATATGGACATTTATTGTATTTACATTGATTTCTTATGGTACTCACGTTCTCCTACTGTCAGGTATGTGTAAAGAGGCATGCAGCATTTCTGTAGAAATTAAGGTACTTGTATCCTAAAAGCTTTAGTTAGTCTTCCTCTTTATGCAGCGTTTTCTTCTTCTTCTTCTTTTAAAATGAAACTGTTTTCTATACGTTTCCATAGTATGTTTTCTCACGGCTATCTCCATTTTCTTTTTTTTGAAGCCAGCCTAAGTGTGGATTCCTTCCACACTCAGAATTTATCGCAGAAGATAATGCTATTAAAAAGAGTGTAACTCGTTTTCAAATGCATCAGGCTCTAAAATTGAACCAAGGAAAGGTAATATTGTTCTATCTGCAATTTATTCTTGAGATAAAGCTGTCTCTGGTGGATTTCTTAATTCCATTCCATCATTGTATTGCCAGAATTTTTTAAATGCGGTCCCCCCCCCCCCCCCCCAAAACCCCTGGTCAATCTTGTACACTGTCAATGTCACCATGATAATCGCTTTTATACTATATTCACTTTCCACTTACATTAACTCTCATTTCTTTTTCTTTTTGGTACTTGTCCTATATCAGATATCAGAGGTAAGTGCATATGATCCTCTGGATTTATTCTCTGGATCCAGAGACAGAGTACACAAGGCAATAAACAACCTTTTTAGGACCCCACAGAATAATTTTCGGGTTTTCCTGGATGGTTCTCTCATATTTGGTGGCTTGGGTGGTGGTGCAGACACTACTAGTTGTGAAGTTGGTAAAGCATTTGAAGATTCGCTCAAGCATGTAATTCAGGCAGAAGAGGGCATGCGGACACAATATTTTCTAGAGCTCATCTCCAAGACTGTCTGTAGTTCAGAGTTGTTAAATCGGCTTCTTGAAGTCCAGAAGCTAGACACAACTGACATTGAAGGTGCAATTCACCCATATTATAATGTTATTTCTCAGCCTTGCATGGTATGTGGACAACTAGATAAAGATCAATCATCGAAGAGATATAACTCTCTGCATTCAATGTCGATGGAGGAAAGCTTGAAGATTGTGAGGGACTACTTGATAGCTGCAACTGCAAAGGACCTTAGTATGATAATTAGTTTTAGACCTAGAGAAGCTGGTAATGTGGAATCCCCATATAGCATTGTCTCCTTAGAATCAACCAACCAAAGTTTTGACTGCAAGGTATTACTCTTTCCTTCTTTTGCTTAGTCTCCTTTCGATCTAGAATAACATGTTATACCATGTAAAATGAATCTTCTTTCAACCTGCCTTGGGTTCTAGAGTAATATGAATAATTCATTCTTGAATTTATTTTATATGGTGATACTTCAGGTCTAATGTCTACTAAGTTACTCTGACACAACAGTTTAGGTGCCGCACCGGTGTCGACACGACACTTGTGTGGGTGTAGGTATGGGATCCGAACCGGATCTGGTCCAACGATTTTGGTACTTTGACCATGACAGACGGAAAAATTCGAGACGAGATACAATTTGATTCCTAAAATCAGAACCAAAACTAGGATAAATTTAAAGAAAATAGTATACCTTATCTAGGAAATCAATCCTTTACTTATCTACAACTTGAGAGAAATTCATACTTTACAAGCTATACGTAAGTATTCGACAAAAAATTCTCATAATTTAGAGATATTTATATTTTTATTTTTTTTGAAATATTTTTAGCCGGATCCCCGCACCTTCATCCGTACTAGGATCCGAATCTTAGAATTCACATCTCGAAGGATTCGAGCAACTTAGAATGGCAATAAAACTTGAAAGATTTTTAATTGTAAAGTCGCATAATTTTGATTTACTTTAGTGCAACTTATTGTGTCGACTAAATAGCATTAAGTCATACCTAAGCCCTCTCTTCTAAAAAGAAAAAGTCATACCTCCCCCCTTCATCTGTTTTTTTATCATTCCTTTTTTCCGGAAATGGAACCAACTTCTTCGTTTAGTAGTTTTGAATCTGTATCAAGATAGGCTTTATACCACAATAGTTTCCATATTCTAATGGTGTGGCATAAATACTGGTTTACATGTTAAATACTATTGCAATCCACTTAATCTGAAATGCAGTTTCTCTAGAACCAAGATTGGTGACAGTGTGGCATTAATATTGGTTACCATGTAAATGCTAATGCAATCCACTTAATTCTGAAAAACACAGATTCTCTAGTTCCAAGACTGGCTTCATAGGTTTTACCAGTGTTAATGGATTCTTTTGGCTTGCAAATTGCTAGGCATCTTTCATTGACCTGGACTTGAAACCTTTGGAAAGGATTGAATACTACTACAGGTTAGACCAACAGATTGTCAGCTGTTATGTTCAGATGGTGAAGTCCAATCATCAACTCGACCACACTGGAAGCACTGTCGGAGCTTGACAATGAGGACAGTTTCTGGTGATCAATTCGGAGACCTTTTTGAGCTTTCTCGTTGATAGATTCCTGATGAAGTATCTTATTCTTGCCTTCTTTTTTGGTGACTGAAATTTCAGCGACGTGGTCACAACCCACCTTTGATGAGACATTTAATTGAACCTAATACTGTTTATCTTATAATGGATGATTCAATTGAAATAGAAGCATGCTAAATGTAGTTTTCGCTGGTCCAATTTTCACACCATCCAGAAGCTTAGGCAATATATGCTGTGCATCTGATATGAAGAAGAGTCTTAATAAGTAATAGAACAAGGAAAAGACCAGCTTGAGCTTCCTCTCGTCAGCAATATCACCTGCAAGTCTCTAAGTCTCACCCACTCTCCCTTCCACTAGTCTAATCTTGGTTGTAAATTGCTCTTGTCGTGCTGGGTTCTTCTGCAACCTTCGGCATCATTCAATGGTTACCAATCTGAATATTTTTTCTGATAGAACCTTGGGAAGAAACTCATGGTTTCCCCCTTTTACCTCTTCTTATTCGGAACAACGAATGAATTTTTTATTTATCCTTAAATGAAATTAATCAGCTAATATAGACTCAGGTGTTATTTACTTAAGTTAAAACTCATGATGCAGCGTCAACTTCTATAATAGAGCTGAAAGGTACCCTAATACTATTCATCAAAGAGGAAGCAGTTGTGAGTGCATGTGATTAACTGCATTTTGCCTGTGATTTTCTTTGTTATTACTAAAAAAATTATATGATTTAGTTTCTGCCTTTTAATAATTACTGTGATTTAAATTCTTAAAGAAAGTTGTAGCTATCTGTTTGACTCTGGAAGAAGAGGTCAGTTGAACCCAAGGAGAAAGAGACTTGTGAGGATCTCCCTCCCCCACAAGGATAGTGATATATCAACCACATAAGCACCTTCCCATCCCAAGACCACATGACCTATTTATTCGTACAGCTGGTTTCGGGATTAGTTTTGGTGCAAATCGTGAATTGGCACATTCTGCTGTTTGGTGAGCCAACAGGTGTAGGTTCCAGATTTGACACTACACCTCAGATCTATGTTGAATTTAACTCTATTTGTATCATTTACCCTTGGAGGTCAACCTTAGAGGTTGCTAAACCTTGCATTGTGCAACATCACAATGCCTTTTATATAGTGGATGCAGCGTGATTCCCCATATTTATGTTCATTCTAAGGTCCATCCTACTTTTAGTTGAACCTTATTGAAGGACGACATAGAACATGAAGAGAACTTTGCAGAATGAAACATATAAATATTTTACAGTTGCATTAGCTTTCTGCTTTTCATAAGAATAGTTTGACAGTTTTGAGAATGGCGCATGGTACCTGAGGTGACTTGTAATGTTTAATGGCATCATATTTCACCTTGCATTGTAATGTTCATGGCACATCTGTAGACTATTTTGGTCAATATCCTATCAAAATGTGATATTGTCATTATAAGTGATGGATATGCTGCTGTAGAAGAATTCCATCATGCATCCCAATTATGCTGGTTGAATGGGAATTGTCTAGTTCCAACTCTCACAACTCTCAAATAAGTGTTTCGGTCTTTCTGTTTTCCTATTTGTAAATGGATTTAACCTATAACGCTAACAGTTTAAAAAACTTTTACACTGTCAATGTTTATTACGTAATAGGTTATTTACTTTATTTTTCAGGTGACTAAATTAGATTTACTATAAACAGTTAACTGGCGTACAAAAGTTAAACTCTATTGATTATAAGACGAACATATTGCTCTGATTAAACAAGGAGCTTGAACTTGTATTCTGAAGTGATTATCGCTATTGCCTAACTGGGTTTAATCAGTTGACTCAACTGCTCTTGCACTCTTTTCATATAATAGAATGTTTTCAAACTGAAAAATAAAAATTAACTACATGGGAGTCCACTGTTCAAAGGTTTAAGGAGAGTGTTGTTTGAATCAGCCTGGTAAATATTGCTGCTATCAATTTGCTGGAAAAGGTCAGCTAGTAAACATACTCCCGGTTCCATCTCTTTCACAGGAAACATTACAACTGACTTCAAAAATTGTCAGATTTGGATAGAGTAGGCACTTGCCCTTTTTATGTAAAGTATAAATTGAAGGTTTTGGTTTTATCTAAATTATACTTTCAGGCTATTAATGTGGAAATATGTCCTTTTAACCTTGTATTCTAGGTCTAATGAAGCTCAAATGTTTAGATTCTACCAAACAAGTACTTCAACAATTGACTTCTTACTAAATGGAATGTCTACCTTCTTTAGTTAACAGATACTACTTAAGTACATTACTTTTGAGCGGTAGTGAAAATTCAAAGATAAAACCTCACCATAATATTCAGCATTGTACTGATATATAACAAATCGAGGAATGTGCTTGGTTGGTTTATGTCAAGTTTGTTTACCATGTGCAGTAAAGAAGTCTTTTAATACAACTTTGCGCTGGAAAAATTTAGTAGTAGCAAGTATTCTGTCCTTCCCCTTCGCATTGCTTGTGGGTTGTGGCTGTGTTGAGTCCTTATTTGAGGCCACTTCAGGTGTAATAAATGTAAATGGGAAGCAATAGATAAGACAATGAATAACTTTCTAACCAGCATTTACTCTTACTACCAACTAACACTGACAATATATCTACTATTGTACCAGAGCCGTCAGCAAGTATGTCAGGCAAAACAGAAGTAAAGATGGATGTTAAACAATTTCTGTTTAGCATAATTAAGGAAGTCCACAGGACGACAATTTATAAATAGTATCTATAATTCAACACAGCATCATTTTTTCCCACATTCTGTACTGTTGGGTACAATTCATTGTTGACACCATGTCATTAGCAAAGGTTTTAGTTCTTCATTTGATGAAAATGCTTTGTACTGTAAACTGTGATGATAAGTCATCTTATTTGTTCTAACAGGTTGCAGTACTTTTTCAGTTTATTTGTGTCTTCCAAATGTTCAGAAGTACTGAGAAACCTGACTCTTTTTGCAGAAAACAGTGGTGTCAGTGGATCTAGTTTGTTCAAAGTGCAGAATGAAGGTGATGAAGTTAATATCAAAGGTACAACAACAACAACAACAACCCAGTATAATCTCATTAGTGGGGTTTGGGGAGGATAGTGTGTACGCAGACCTTACCCCTACCATGAGATAGAGAGGTTGTTTCCAATAGACCCTCGGCATCCTTCCCTCCAAGAACTCCCCACCTTGCTCTTGGGTTGACTCGAACCCCTCTCGCTTAATATCAAAGGTAGAAGGCATAAATTCCATTGTCCTTGATCCTGCCAAAACTACTGTCACAGTTACTGGTGAGGCTGATCCAGTATGCATTTAGACAGGTCCGAAAATTCAGAAGATCTGCACAGATAAGTAGCATAGGTCCTCCCACAGAAGAGAAGAAAGATGTCATTCCTTCTCTTCCCAAAACATGTCAAAGATGTGACATTTGGTACGTGATCAACGGCGATTATTGTAGCCAGTTTTGTTACATTTTATGATGAAAGGAAAAACTACACATACTACTACTTTAAGTTATTCTTATACTCTGTTAAGTTATTCGTGAATTTGTAATCCCAAAAGCCATGGTGTTGCTTTCTCTATATTGTGATAATAACCATTTCCAAAAGTCAAAAAGACTTCTCCAAGCTTTTATATGTTAAGTTAATAAGTATGACATCCGTAAGTGGCTCTTTCAAGATTGACAACCTGATTTATGAGCTTGTGATCTCTTGATGGTGTCTTTGTCTGGCTAAATTCAATTCAAGAATTTGAAATATTTGGTGCGCATTACTACTTACTAGGTAGATAACATTCATGCTTGGCACTTGGCAGTGAGGTTTTGTGCAGGAAGTGCTCTATCTTTAGTTTGATATCATTAAGTCATTCCGTATCCGTTGGGTTAAAAATATGGTAAGTTGCTCTTGCTCATGCTTCTTCCTTTGTTGTTGAGATATTATGGTATTAACAGTAGATAGTAGTGAGAGGAGTTTGAGTACCTAGCAAAGAAAAGCTTAAAAAGTCTCTTAAGACGTGAATATGACCTTAGCCATTCATCCACTTCACATAAATGGTAGGTGACAATGTGCCGCAGTTTGCTTTTTGCTAGATTAAACTAGTTCTGGACACGCCCCACATGATCAATAAGTATAATTTTTTTTAAATAACATGTAAGTTTCATCAAACAGTATTTAAGTTATAAAAATTAAAGAAAAAAGTTTATGTTCTAAAGTAACAAATGTTGATCCTATTTACGTGCAATGAAGGAAGAAATCATGCCCCTAGAAAAGTTTCCAGATGTATTATTGTGATTTCTACTTTTTCCTCACGAAATTATTTAATCATTTATCTTTTTCTTTTTGGATTAGTTAACATAACATACTCTATATAAAGAAATTAAATGACAAGCTTGTAACAATATGATTAACTTCTCTAAAATTAGATAAGCAATGTAGTCATGCTTCATTCCATGGCATCACCTTATGATTTAAGACTTTTTCTTAAGCTTTAAAGTCCGGAGAAAGCGTATGACAAGGTTCCTAGGAAGGTTTTATGGAGATGTCTGGAGGCAAAAGGTGTGTCGGTTGCTTACATTAGGGTGATTAAGGACATGTATGATGGAGCTAAGACTCGGGTTAGGACAGTGGGAGGCGACTCAGAGAAGTTGTGGTGGTCAAGCATTAAGGTTGTAGGTTAGGAGGTAGTTGTGCATATTTCTACAGCGCACCGGATTGAGGCTAGTCTCTTAGGATTTAGTCTTAGAATGTTAGTGGTTAGTGTTGAGTTCTCACTACTCTTTCGTTCCTCTTAGTTCCGGGCTTTATCTAATGGTTATTGTTTTGCTTTTCATCTATTTTCTAGTTCTTGTGATACTGTTATTTTTTCTATGGTTTTTATTGATGGTATTGATATATTACCTCTTTTGGTCTTCTTTTCATCTTCAGATGGGGATCTTTCGGAAACAGCCTGTCTACCCTTCGGGGTATAGGTAAGGTCTGAGTACATACTATCCCCAGACCCCACTAGTGGGATTTCACTGGATCGTTGTTGTTATTGGTGTTGTTATTCTTAAGCGGCAAAGTATTATTAACATGCCTCTATTAACTCTTTCATCGAATCACTATAGTGCAAAATTTTAAAGAAGAATAAATTAGCCAAACTATATATGTCTATTATGTACAAATTACGTAGTAAAGGAGAAATTTTGCCTTCTTTTTGTCAAAGAGAAAAGTGAAGGAGTAGGTGTTGCCCTTCTGCAGGAGTCTTCACGTGTCTTGTACCAATCCTGTCCGTGAGCCTAATAACCAAACTATATGGGCGAAAAACTTCATACCATATGTTGACTAGGTCAAAGAAAATAAAATCTTTGGAGGCTACCACGTGCCGTCGATATGACATGTTAACCTGATTTCAAAAGGTCGATGTCACGAGAAGATGGCAGGCCGTCGACGAGGTCGAGGTGGTCTAACGAAGACAGGACGAGGACGAGGACGAGTACCTCTCCTCGGTGCGCAGTAACGGCTAGTGCCAGGATTTATATTCCCTAGAAAATATTCGAGTGAATATTCTTTTCAGTTGTACTACCTAGGGTTTTGTGGCCCATGTATCCATATAAATAGGAAGATGTGTAGTTATAGAAGAGGATGTGAAACTTTTTGTAAAGAACAATATTGACATTCTCTGAAGATTCTCTCTTTATTACATACATACAAAGTTTGCCTTTTGCATCTTTATCTATCTTTTCTTCCCCGATCCAAGAAGAATCGGAATATTCAAAGACTTATCATTATCCATAAAAAGAATCATTGGGAAATCTCACTCTTGTCGAGTGAACTTTATTCCATTATTTACTTAAATGCCATTTATTATTATTTATTGCTCTCTTTCATATTCTTGAATCATTTATTACTCCATTATTGCTCCAAGATATTGTTATCCAATAACACGCGTGCACTATTCTTCATAAATACACTAGATCTATCATTTGGATATTAATATTGACTTAGATTAACCCTTTTTCACTATAAATCTAATTGTATAAAAACCTAGATCTAAATTTCGGTTCATACAGTTTGGTGTCGTCTATGGGGATTTCTCAGTCAAGTTTTTAGTTTTCATCAGATTTATAACTCACATGACTTGCTAATCTAACCAACTGCAAAGATTATCCGTTTTCTCTGTGTATACGAAGATTCCATGGCAAGTAACCAAAGAAACATAACGAAAGCGACGAACAACGGCCCGCTCAACCTTATGAGCGCCATCAACGAAGAATATGACACCCAAGATGAGGAGGTGACCCCCACAGCATCCCCCAGGTTAGGGAAGTCGCCTACACCTTTCTGCAGCAGAACCAAACCAAATGGAAAGAGGGCCTCTACGTCCACGGGAGAGGGGGCGCCACCCGCTATGAAAAAGCTCCTCGAAGCATGGTTGACTGACACTCTAGTCAGCGTGATGAGTAAACAAGCCCCATGCACGACCATAGAAACCACGAGGATCCATGCAGCACAACACATGAATGAACGAGACGATCAACCGAACCCTCCAACTTCAGGTAACACTCATACAATTATTGACAGTGCAGGTAACAACGTCCTAGCCACCATACTGAAAAGAATGGAGGAAATGGATAACGAGAACAAGGCACTCAAGGAACAAAAAAAGGAGCACCAGGTGCCCCCAAATTATTACAAAAAAGAGACGCCGATATGTTTGTAGAACAGCCATACAGGGAGGAAGCGACTCCTCATGCCATACCAAAAACTTTCAGGATGCCCCTATATCTCCTAATCTACGACGGAACGACCGACCCCGAGGAT
This sequence comes from Nicotiana tomentosiformis, assembly GCF_000390325.3. Taxonomy (NCBI): domain Eukaryota; kingdom Viridiplantae; phylum Streptophyta; class Magnoliopsida; order Solanales; family Solanaceae; genus Nicotiana; species Nicotiana tomentosiformis. Next base: position 64,441,998 of record NC_090822.1, read on the forward strand.
CATGTAACTTATTACGTCACCTCCATAAAAGGCAACGAGCTCACTAAATCGCAGGTGTCCTCCATCTTGCTGAAAGAATTTGGTGAAACCCCCACAGGAGGGGCGTTGACATGGTATTCACAACTACCAACCTATTCCATAGACACATTTGAAGATATGACCGAAAAGTTCGTAATGGTGCATGTCGGAGCCAAGAAAGCTGAAACAAGGGTGACTGACATCTTTGCCGTCAAGCAATCCCCAGGGGAGGGACTGAGGGACTTCCTCGCCTGATTCAACAGTGTAAGGATGACTCTACCGAACATCTCCTACGGAATAGCCATTGTAGCCTTTCAGAACGGGTTGAGCAGAGAGGGTGCGAGGGCAACCAGAAAGCAATTGAGTCGATTGATGAACTACCCACCGGCCACTTGGGACGAGATCCACAATGCCTAATGTGCCGAGGTCAGGGCAGACGACGAAGACCTCAACGGGCCAACTCGACGACTCATCTCGGTACAATCCGAACCAAGAAAAGAACGCAGGGACAATGCGAGGAGAGACCATCCAGTATCGCGGCCAGGCAGAGAATGACATCAACCCAATGTCAGGGCACCCATCCGCTCCTTCCTCCACAAAGACGGCCCCTCTAGGCCGAGAGCAGGCACTCATAGGAATGATCGAGGTATGCCCCCTTACTATCTGCTCATAACTTTTGTGTGTCACCTACAAAGGTGGTCTACACACTTGAGAAACTCGGAACGAAGGTGATGTGGCCACCAAAGATGAGGTCTGACCCAAGCACCAGGAAGTCTAACGCCTTCTGCGAGTTCCACCCAGAACGTGGACATAAAACAAAAGATTGCCACCCTTTGAAACTAGAAGTAGCAAACTTGCTACAGCAAGGACATCTCAAATAATTACTCAGCAAAAAAGGCAGGGACACCTTAGCACGAGGTCGAGAACGCCCAAGTCCACCAAAGCTGCCCTCACCAGCTCGCACCATCAAAATGATTATTGGCAGCAGTGATGACGCCTCCATCAACGACATCAAATTCATTGTCACTCACAAACTCAAAAGATCAATCACCTACGAAGGGTATGACGGACTCAAAGAAAGTATCATCTTCGATGAGTCAGATGCCGACGGTTTGACTTTCCCTCACAATGATACACTTGTCAGTACTTTACGAATTTTAGATACTGATGTTAGGAGAATTATGGCAGACGACGAAAATAGAGCGTGCATCATCCATCCTCGAGTCCTTGTACATATGTGACTTGAGGATAAGATAGTGTCACGCTGCATTACACTAATCGGTTTTAACAATGCAAATGAACGAACTTTAAGGGATATCACACTCCCCGTCCCTGGAGACCACATTCCATATCATGGATCAGGACACCGCAGACAACGCCATCGTAGGACGACCATGGATACATCCCATGAGAGCAGTCCCCTCCAGCTTGTACCAAGTGATCAAATTTCCAAACCCCTGGGGGATATTCAGCATACGAGGGGAACAACGCACATCTCGAGAATACTATCGGATCGCCTTAGATGGCACAACAATCCAACAAAAGAAATAAAAGAAAAAAGAAGCATAGCAATCAACAGGGTCGAGGTCCCTGCAAGTTGAAGCCAAAGATACCATTACGGACCCAGAAGTGGTCGAAGCCGTAGGGTCGACCATAGAGGACCTCGATCCGTCCAGCTGAACCACAACGACCCCAACAAAAAAGCCTACATCGGCTGTAAACTCCGAGACCCGGGTAAATTTAGTCAATTCTTAATAGCTAACGCAAATTTGTTCGCCTTTAGCCATGCAGATATGCCTAGCATCCCCAAGGAGATAGCTACACACAAGCTAAAAGTCGACCCCTTCTACCCCTTAGTAAGGCAAGTCCGACGCAAGTTCAATCCTGCCATCAATGAGGCCGTCCGTAAGGAGGTAGAAAAACTACTAGCTAATGGCTCTATCAGGGAGTCAAAATACTCCAAGTGGATTGCCAACGTGGTAGTGTTCAAAAATAAGAATGGGAAATGGAGGATGTGTGTGGACTTCACCGACATGAACAAGGCCTTCCAGAAGGATTCATTCCCATTACCAGACATCGACCGGTTCATCAACGCAATAGCATGACATGAGTTGCTGAGTTTCCTGGAAGCCTACTTAGGCTACAATCAGATACTCATGGAGGAAGATGACCAAAAAAAAACTACATCCATCACATACAAGGGAACATACTGCTACAGGGTCATGCCATTTGGGTTGAAGAATGCGGGAGCTACCTATCAGTGGCTGGTTACAAAGATGTTCAAGAACCAGCTCAGAAGAACCATGGAGGTATACATCGACGCTATGTTTGTCAAATCCTTGAGGGTCGAGGATCACATCGACCATTTAAAGAAAATATTTGAAATATTAAAGAAATATAGGATGAAGCTGAACCCAGAAATGCGCGTTCGGCATAACTTCGGGTAAGTTTTTGGGTTTCCTAGTATCACAACGAGGAATCGAGGTCAACCCAGATCAGATGAAAGCCATCGATGGGATATCGGAACATCTAATCACTAAGAAATAAGTCTAGAGACTGACGGGGCGAATTGCCTCCATTTACAGATTCATCTCGAGGTCATCTGATAGGTGTTGCACCCTATTTTGCACTAGTCAAAACAAGATTCAGCGTGTGGTTTCTCTGTTGTTGATAAAAGAGAGTCGCCACCTAATATTTAAAGGTATACTAGGTGACCTTTTTAATTACTAAGTCGTATTTTTTATTAGTCTACTAACCTGTGAGATTATGGGTAAGGGTTTGTGTTCTTCTAAGGAGAAGGTGTTAGGCACCCCTTAAAATCTATCTGAGATAGCTCCATTGGACTTAGACTAAATTTTGAATCAATTATTTATACTATGCCTTAACTAGTGTTCTAATGATTTGGCTTACCGTATATTAGGACATAATTTTTACAAAAGGGAGGGTGTAGTTTAAAAGGATATGAATTAATAGAGGAAAATAACGTTAGTGTATATATACTTGAAAAAAGCTTTTGAAAAGAGATATAAGGTGTTTGCATTTAAGAAAGTTTGTGAAAAGGAAAAACTAAATTATACACTTGTTCCTAAAGTATGAGTAGGCCTAAATGTACCTTGATCTTTTAGACTTGAAGAAAAGCCATTTATGAAAATCCTTTTGCGGGACGACACTTCATATTTTGAAACAATTTGATTCCCTTTTGGAGATAAAAACTTGCGTTTCTGATCTGATTTTTCTTTTGAAAGTGAGGCTTCCGTTTTTGCTAAGTTTTGGGCTTCAAAATCTTTAAGACAACAAGGTGAGGGAAAACGTAGTAATGGTATAAACAAATTGTAATTAGCGAATGGGAGATTAGTTACTAACTAATTCTTTTTAATCCTATGTTATTTAGGGCTTGCCTAAGTTTTATATGACTTAAGGTATAAAATAAAACATGCAATCCGATATATAAGTGTTGTATATATGTGAGATAAAACAACAACAAAAGATGCGACAAAGTGCAACAAGGCAGTAAATTACACTAACGAAGCAGTAAACGATAAAGGAGTTTAGAGAAAGAGGACTGGGCTCTGGTATTTGGGCCTCAAAGAGGCAGGCTCAGCAGTAAAGGATGCAGCTACAACTGACTTCAGACTTCCAAAACAATGCAGCAGTATTGGGCTTGGGCCTAAGTTCCTTAGGAACTCAGCAGGCCAAAACAGATGTACATGTTATAAAAAAGAAGGTCATTAGATACAGATTATGCATGTTAAATTATGTATGAAACACGTAAAAAAAATGATAGGAGTAAAATATAATAAAATATTTGAAACTCAAATACTATGAGAAACTTATACTAATGTGGTGGTTATACATAGCAAATAATTTACACTGAAAACCTTTCGTTGTCATTAAACACTAAACTCCTAAAGAACAACAAGTGTCAATGAATTAAGGGCTAAAGAGAGAGTTCTACTCAAGGTCGATGCCCCCTTTGAATCTTCCGACACTTCAAAGTTCCCAAGGGTCTCAAGGCCCAGGGCAATGCTTGTGCCGGGGAGAGTAGCCCAACCTAGAGTTAAACTTCACTCCCAAATTCCCCTAACCACTAATGACTCATTTTTTCCTATGAGTTTAAGTGCCAATGAAGCCCTTTCAATATAAACTAGCTACCATAATACTCCCTACCACATAAGTATACTTTTCCTTTGACAGAATAATATAAGGACATAAGAACAAATTCATTATACGACTACATTTCTGGTATCAAATGAATAATACACATATTAAGCAAGTCTAGAGGTCACATTTCAAACACATATAGGGGGGGGGGGGGGGCAAAGACATTATAACATTACTGTTAAAGATCTACACGCTTAGGATCACATTTAAAGAGTAGGTAAAGAACACACAACTCAGATATGTAACAACCCAGAAATATAGATACTTCTGCCTTGGCAGACTAACTATAAATTGATTAGCTTGGATCTTATCACTAGCACATGAATAGATTAACAACACTACTTGAAATTTTTAAAAGCATTAGTAAAGGTTCAGACAAACAATTATAACTGGCAACTTTTACAGATATTATTAGAGATACTAGAACATGATCAAAACTCTTAATATGACTACAGATTTTTAGATTTAAACAATGGGATTCCTGGAATGCTTAACAGGATCACAGATTACCAATCCTACTTCATTTTTGGAATTGAGGACAGAATCACATCTCCACAGTATTAACCTTAGGAAAAATATTATGTCCAAACAACAATAGGAAATTCTCTTAGGATTTACAGACTAAGTTCAGTTTATCAGTAGGGAAAGAAAGGACCAAGTGCAATTTCAAGATAAAGTATAGGAACATGAGGTCATGCAGACAAACAGAGGGACATGCAATATTTTAAATCAACTACTCATAGATTCTTTACATGAGGTTATAATCTTACAGAAGACAGGTTACACTTCACAGAGTCAGCAATGTCATAAAAGAGATTAAAGACAAGAAAAGTGTTATACCAAACAGGTTTAACTCAACCATGTAACTGAGAGTTCCATCGAAACATGAGGCAATTATACCTAGCTTGAAAGAAATTCTCATTCAACTATAACAAACATAACTGTAACCTATTTTGTAAAAGACAATTTGATAATAACATAATATAGGGAGATGGGTTACTAATGTTCATGAGAGTTCACCTCAACAAAACTGTTTTTATATAGATGCAACCAACAGTTAGATATGAACATAATAATATCATGGTGACAACTCAGAAGTTGCTCTTAGAGTTAACAGACACAGATATAGGAAGTAGAGCACTTAAACACTTAAACTTTCATGCTCCAGTTAAGTAGTGAAGGATTAAGCTATGAACTTTCAAGTTTTGTCCTAATAAGGATTATCAAACAATAATCTCGGCCACAAGAATGCAGGAAAACAGTATATAGAGATAAAGATCACAGTAGAACCATTGACAGAAAATCTGAAGTTTAGACAAGCATGGAAGTCATTAAGGCATATTAAGGAAAACCTTAAACATGTAGACTATTTAGGCTCAGAAATGAAAGTCATTAAGGCCATATAACAGTCTAGTCAATACCAATCAAAGATATTCAGAAACTTGACAAATGACCACAGATCAACAACACCTTATCATGAACTGGGGATAACATTTCTATGCTAATGACAAATATCATAAGCGAATACAGTTAACGGAAGGCAACAAGAGTATTCATAACATTCAAATAAGATGATCGAAAGAGAAGAGTTGGAGAAATACTGACCTTCGCTAGGGCAGCAGACCAAACAAGGCTTTCTTCTAATTTCATAAGACCCAAAGCTTCAAGTTCGAAGCAGTGAAAGCACTCAGAAACGAAAAGAGAAAAACTAGAAATCAGTAAGAAACTCTAGATTTTTGAAACCTTAGAATTAGTTTTGTGTTTGTGTTAGCTCTTAGGTGATTGTTGGTTGTGTTAGGTGAGAACATTAAAGCCCCTATTTATAGTTCTATTTAAGGATCTAGGGTTTCAACATATTCAAAATCGTGAGTGAAAGATGATGGATGGTAGATGATGTGAGCACGATTGAGTGAAATCGGAAAGGAACGGAGGGGAAAAACAGTGTCGAGTTTACCTGAGCACGAAGAGGTCGACCGTTGAAGCCTTTGGACCAGTGGTTAAACTCTAATGTCCAGAGGTCACTGCGTTTGACCTCTAGACATCGAATACTCATGATGAACCATGATAAAGTCTTCATGCATGCTTTGATTTGATAACTCATGAGAGAAATCAGATGATTTTAGGTTTCCCTTTCGAGATTAGGGTTTTAGATTTGGGATTTTGAATTGTAGTGATGGAATTGGAAAAGTTCAGACGGGATTCGCGGTGTAGCAAGGGCAGAAGGGATGATTCTGAGTGACCTTGTACAAATTTGTGCAAGGTTTTGGAGATTGATGGGCTGATGGGGATGAGAGAAAATAGAGAGGGGAGGGAAAGAGCGGCGGCACGGGAGGTGGGAAATGATTATGGCTTGGGTAGGTTGAGGTTGTCTCTAATTTTAAAACGAGAGATGGAATGGGAGCCATTGGATCTGTTGATCAATGGCTCCGATTGTTTCGATATTTAGGGATTTTAGAAATAATTTAATTGGGAAAATCGATGGTCGTTGGATCTTTCTGATCTGGCGGTGGAGATTAAGTCTTATAATACTAAAGAAAAATAGGAAAATGAGGATTAAATGCGGAACGTTGATGAGATATATCAATGGTCCAGATTCATTTGTGTTTTCTTTGCGAGTGAGAGGGACGAGCGATGTGGCACGTCTTGATTGGTTCAAATGTAATGGCAAGGATTGCCAATAGGGATTGAAGGGGTTGTTTGGGTTGGCTATTTTTGGACCGGGCTTGTATATTTGGGACAAAATGAATTTTAAAGATGGCCACTTTGTATTTAGTTGCGAATTACAATTGTAGCATTTTGTATTTTAATCCCTTTTGAAACTAATTTAAGTAAACTTAACTAATTTCCAATAAAATATAGTAAAATCATAATTATCAAATATACTACTAATTATTGCAATCATTTATAAAATACTTTATCTCCTAAATTATGACACTAACTTCAAATTATTAACATAGTGACCTATTTAATTAAAATTGAGAAATGATTCATTAAATTAATTATAAAACTTATACGGTTCATTTTATTTTAATAATCTAAACAATGATAAGTATATTTATAACTACATAATACTGATGCCAGGTGATTATTTTCGAAACTAATAATTAAGTAATTTGTAGAAACAAGTATTAGTTACTAGAAAATACTTTCAAAATACTTATTATAAATTATTAAGTATATATAAATTAAAAGGGAGGGTCAAAATTGGCTGTCAACAATAGGTGCCACAGGTTTTTTAACGTACTCAAAAAGGATAACATCCTCAAGTGGACGCCTCAATGTGCTCAAGCGTTGAAAGAACTCAAGGAATACCTGTCATCGCCGCCTTTGCTCTCAAAGCCTGAGCCCGGGGATCGTCTCATCGTCTACCTCGCTGTTTTAGAAGTAGCAGTAAGTGCAGTCCTAGTTCAAGAAGATAAAGGTACACAATTTTCAATTTATTATATCAGTAAAACACGTATCGACGTCGAGACGTGGTATCCTCACCTCGAGAAACTGGCCCTAGCCCTTGTCGTAGCTTCACTAAAGCTTAGGTCATACTTCCAGTGCTATCCAATCTCGGTCGTTACCACTTTTCCTTTAATAAGCATATTGCACAAACCCGAGCGGTTGGGGAGGCTAGCCAAGTGGGCGATTGAATTAAGTGAGTACGACATCACCTAACAGCCTCGTACAACGATAAAATCACAAGTGCTAGCCGACTTTGTCGCATACTTTATTTCCAAAGTGATGCCTAAGGCTAAGAAGGAAGCCACTCAACCTTCTCACCGAACATAGGACCTTTGGGTCCTACACACCGATGGTGTATCTAACGCCTAAGGATCTGGACTAGGACTCGTGCTCGAGGTTCCCACTGGTGAAGGCGTTCGCCAATCAATAAGATGCCCAGGTATGACTAACAACGAGGACGAGTATGAGGTCATAATTGCTGGATTGAGACTAGAAATCGAATACGGGGCGACACGTTTAATGTTATGCTACGATTCTCAGCTCGTCGCCAACCAAGTTACTGGGACTTTCAAAATCAAAGAGCAGAGATTGCAGAAGTACCAGACTGAGATATGCAAATTGCTACCTAAATTCGATGAATGCCAGTTGACCAGATTCCACGAACTTAGAACGCCGAAGCGGACGGCCTCTCTAAATTGGCCGCCGTCACAAAAAGCATAGCTCCTGGGGATAAGAGCATGGTACATCTCCTCAGTACACCATTAGACCACATCGAGGTAAAATCTATAAACTTAACTTGGGACTGGCACAATTATATTATAAACTATTTGTAGGACGGTACCCTCCCAAACGACAAAAAGGAAGCCAGGAAGCTGAGAATGCAAGCCGCTAGATACAACCTCCTTTATTGCGACATGTACAAGAAGACGTACGACGCCCCCTAGCAAAATGTTTGGGCCCAAATAAAACCCAATGCATTCTCGAGGAAGTCCATGAAGACCACTGCGGCAGTCATTTCGGCAACCGAGCACTTGTCAGGTGTCTCATACGGGCTGGCTATTATTGGCCCACCATGAAGAAAGACGCCCTGGAATTCATGAAGAAATTCGAGCAGCGTCAAAAATACGCCCCAATAAACTACCAAGCAGGCGAACACCTCCACTCTATCACCTCTCCATGTCCATTCATTAAATGGGGAATGGCCATTGTGGGACTGCTTCTGCCAGGATGAGGTAATATTAAATTTCTTTTAGTTTTAACTGACATTTCTCTAAATGGATAGAAGTAGGAACATTCGCCCAAGTCCGAGAGCAAGATGTAATCGCCTTAATATAGAAAAACATCATCTGTCGATTCGGCCCACCTAAAGAAATAAGTTGCGACAACAGACCCTAGTTCACGGGAAGAAAAACCATAGAGGTTCTCGAAAAATGGCACATTAAAAGGATACTTTCAACTCCTTACCACCCAGCTGGCAACGAACAAGCAAAGTCCTCCAACAAGTCTATCTTAAACAACTTGAAGAAAGAACTCGAGGAGGCCAAGGGACTACGGCCGGAAATACTCCCAGAAGTATTTTGGGCGTACAACAACCCCAAAAACAAGCACAGGAGAAACACCTTACTCCCTAGTCTACGGAACGGAAGCGGTCATACCAGTCAAAGTTGGAGAACCTAGCCTAAGATGTTCCAATGAAAGCGAAATCGACAATGACGAAAATAGGAGACAAGACCTCGACGAGGTCGAAGAGCGACGGGATATGGCATTCATAAGAATGATCGCACAAAACCAATAAGCAGAACACTAGTACAACAAAAAATCCAAGGTGCGATTACTCAAGACCAAGGACTACGTACTCAAAGCCAAGACCCAAGCAGGAAGAGATCCGCGAGAAGGCAAATTAGGAGACAATTGGGACAGACCATAAAAAATCATAGGCAAGGTGGACAAGGGTTCATTCCAACTGGAGACTATGGAAGGAAAGCTCCTGCCGAACAATTGGAACATCAGCCACCTCAAGTACTTCAACTTTTGAAAAGCAAGGAGTGGCCCGTAAGTCGTACTCTTTTTCCCTCACTTGAATTTTGTCCCAATAGAGTTTTCTCAAGGAGGTTTTTAACGAAGCGAAGAACAGAACATTTTAAGTTGGAGTATGCGAGGACAAACATATTTTCATTGCCCGACTCCTCAAGAATCTCCAAGTCGAACAATGAAGGTACTAGAGGACTGGGACTGGGACTGGAACGCTAGCCAACACCCAAAACTTGTAATTTTCTCCAAAATTTGCCTCAGGGCGAAATGATGTAATTGAAGCAATGATATTAAAGTAAATGAGATACCCGTTCATTGAAACTGCTCTCCTGGAAAGGTGCGTTTGATCAGTTTGAATAACTCCTGCCGGCCCCCGGCCTTGACTTAACTAAAAGGTGCGTTCGACCAGTTCGAGAAACTTCTATCGGCCCTTGGCCTCGGCATAACTAAAAGGTGCGTTCGATCAGTTCGAACAACTCCTATCGGCCCTCGGCCTAACTAAAAGGTTTGTTCGACCAGTTCAAACAACTCCTATCGGCCCTCGGCCTCAATTTAACTAAAAGGTACATTCGACCAGTTCAAACAACTACTATCGACCCTCTACCTCGACTTAACTAAAATATGCGTTCGACCAGTTCGAGCAATTCCTATTGGCCCTTGGCCTCGGCCTAACTCAAAGGTACATTCGATCAGTTCGAACAACTCTTATCGGCCCTCGGCCTTGGCCTAACTAAAAGGTGCATTCGATCAGTTCGAACACCTCCTATTGGCCCTCGGCCTAGACCTAACTAAAAGGCGCATTCGATCAGTTCAAACATCTCCTATAGGCCCTTGGCTTCAACCTAACTCAACGGTATGTTTGACCCGTTAGAACAACACCTATCGGCCCTCGACCTCAATTTAGCTCGAAGGTAAGTTTGACCAGCTCGGACAACACTTATCGGCCCTTGAGCGCATCCATTTCGAACTGACACCCGTCCAACTAACTTTACGGTTGGTCAACCTGGCTCTGAAGGTCACTGCACTGGGACTCCATGCCCTTGCTCAGTTCGAGATCCTCTTCTTTCCTCTTTAACGCGCCCGCAAGAATACTGAACTACTCTACGGACGCAAGCAATTCCTCATCCTTCTTCTTCAACTCCTCCTTTAAGGCAGACACATCACCCTTCTCACAGAGCCGCCTCTGAGCCTCCCTATACTTTCCGCGGAACTCCACGTACTTAGTTCACAATCTCTGGTAGATCTCCTTTCGCTTCTTCTCTATCCGCACACTCTCAATCTCCAGGATAATGGTCTACAAACCAAAGAAAAGTAATAATAAGACTTAGAAGCAAACCGAAGAAAAGAAAAGAGAATGAAAAAAGAGGATACTTACCCTGAGAGTGAGGGCGGTGATGCTCTTCCACAAGGTGTTGTCTCTCAGCCCCCAAAGAGTCTCATGCTTGGGTTCATAACAAAGGGTACCGAGGGAATTAACCACATCCTTGGTATCCTTCAGGAAATCACGTTTCATGGGGATCGTAATTGTCCTTGACTTCCCTTCTGCCCTAACTTCGATTTGAGTAGTCCCACTATCGTTCATCGCAAGGTCCTCAGGATCGAGGTCAGAGCTAGAGTCGTCACCATTATGCTCAACCCGCCCATCTTCCTGTTTAGTGATGATGAACTAGATTCGATGACTGATGGTCAAAATCTGTAGGTTCAGCAAAAACTCGATCAGATTGGCCAGCTCCGAGCTAAAATGGACATAATCAAAGTTAAGGCCGATGAATGGAGAGGTAGAATGGATCATCTGGCCTCGGAAAAAGAGACCGTTCGGGCACAACTAAATTCGGCAGAAATTCATCTTAGAGCGGCAAAGGAGAGGGTCGGGGTTCAGACCAAAAGGGTTGAAGAGCTCCAGTTGCAGTTAGGTTCGGCCGCCTCTGATCGAAAAAATCTGGCCAGGGAGCTCGAAACGGCCAATTTAGTGGCCGTAGTGGTCAAGGCCGGCGCCAATGAAATGGTGGCCCAATACAAGTTTGATGCCGAGGTGGCCCAAGACCTTGTAAAAAATCTCATCGAGCACATGAAGTGGCAATCCCGAAGGGAGGCCCTTGAGGAAGTTCACGCTCAGGGTTTTGACATATCGGCCGAGATCGAGGATGCTAAGGTGCTCGAAGCCGAGGCCAGGAAGCTGGCCTATCCCGAGGAGGAAGATTCTGAGGACTCAAGCAGGTTCGAGGGTGGAGAAGGTCCCGGGGATCCCGGTGACGAGGCAGGCTCCTTCCAAGATCAGGCTGCTTCTGTTTGATTTTCTTTTTTCTTTTTTGTATTTTGTATTTTTAGTCAAGGCTTGTTATGCCTTTGTAAAGACCATATATATAATACAAGTTTTTCGATAATTCTTGAGTTTTTCCTTTGTCTTTCTCTTTATGTTTTGCAAAGATTGAAATGCCTTAACATTAAGTAGTTAGGCCCTGTTTGGGGTTTCAAACAGGCCTTGCCTTTGATTTTCTTAAGGCAGTTCGGAAATTCGGTATGACCGAAAATGTTTTCCAAAGTACTTATAATTCCTTAGATTATAATTTTGTCAAAGGTACCTTTTGTTACGGGCTTCGGACATCTCCGAACCATTTTATATAGTCGTAGCCTTTTAGTTACCGATAGTTTTGACCCTTTGAGTTAATTCGGGCAATGCCAAATAGGCTTCGGGCTTTTATATCCCGAAATGGTCGTAGCCTTTTAATTCGGGCAATGTCAAATAAGCTTTGTGCCCTCGGGTTTCGTTACCCCGGAATGGCTGAAGCCTTTTAATTCGGGCAATGCCAAATAAGCTTTGTGCCCTCGGGTTTCATTATCCCGGAATAGCCGTAGCCTTTTAATTCGGGCAATGCCTTAGGTGGCAGTCCAAGAGTGAAGTGGCTCTTGGGGTCGAATTCTTCGGGGAATCAAACGAAAAACCTTTGAAAGGACATGAACTTTTATTCATAAGGCATAGACTTCCTTTTAATTCTGCGCGTAGCATACAAAGTTAAACTTGTATTTTGTGTCCGGGATCGGGTGATCTACGTGGGCACGGTTCAATCGACCGTTTGTCCCTTTACAAAAAATCGTATTGACCGAACCTAGATTATTCGAGCACAAGAATTAAAAATCTTTCCCCATTATGCCCCCAATGTTCGGGGTTTGTCGTAGAGAAGCCTCGAATATTATTGATTTTGATTCTAAGTTAGCACAATTGCATTGTTGCCTCGTTAAAAACCTTACCAAAAAACCTATTTGGGACAAAATCGAATCAAGGGAAAAAGAGTGCAACGCATGCTTTCAGGTCTAAGGAATTGTGTTGGGTGCCTGCAAGTACTAGTAAAAATGTAGCTGAGTAAAAGAAGGTGATCAGGGTCATACCTTAGAAGTAATATCGCTTCAAGTGGGTTACGTTCCAGTTGTTCGGTAATTTTTCACCGTTCAATGTTTCGAGTTTGTACGATCCTTTCCCGACGACCTTGATTATTTGATACAGACCCTCCCAGTTCGGTCCCAGTTTTCCTTCACTCGGATTCCGAGTGTTCGGCATGATCTTCCTTAGTACCAAATCCCCGATATTAAAGTGTCGAAGGTTGGCTCTTCGATTGTAATACCTCTCAATTCATTGTTTCTGGGCTGCCATTCGGAAGAGGGAGACATCACGCCTTTTGTCTAGCAGTTCCAGGCTCATATTCAATGTCTCGTTATTTGTTTCTTCGGCTGCATATTAGAACCTGAGACTCGGTTCTCCGACTTCGACTGGTATCAAAGTTTCGGCGCCGTAAACCAGTGCGAACGGGGTTGCTCCGGTACTAGATTTTGAAGTCGTATGATATGCCCACAGGACTTCGGGAAGGATATACTTCCATTTTCCTTTAGCTTCGATCAACCTCTTTTTGAGGTTTTGGATTATGGTTTTATTGGTGGATTCTTCTTGCCTGTTCCCACTAGGGTGGTAGGGAATTGATAAGATCCTTTTGATCTTATGGTCTGCGAGAAACTTGCCTACTTTGCTGCCAATGAATTGTTTTCCATTGTCGCATACGATCTCGGCCGGTATTCTGAACCGACATATGATATGGTCCCAGATAAAATCGATGACTTCCTTCTCCCTGACCTTCTCATATGCCTGGGCTTCCATCCATTTAGAAAAATAATCAGTCATAAATAAAATAAATTAGGCCTTACTGGGTGCTCGTGGAAGCGGGCCAACGATGTCCATCCCCCATTTCATGAATGGTCACGGTGACAAGACCGAATGTAGCAGCTCTCCGGCTTGGTGAATCATCGGAGCATGCCTTTGTCACTCATCACATCTTCGTACGAATTCCTTTGCATCTTTTTCCAAGTCGATCTAGTAGTAACTGGCCCTGATTATTTTACGGACCAATGCTTTGGTACCTGAATGATTTTCGCAAGTGCCTTCATGAATTTCCCTTATAACGTAATTGTTATCTCCCGATCCTAAACGTATCGCGATTGGGCCATAGAATGTTCTTCTGACTAAGGTTCCATCCTCGAACAAACTAAACCAGGCTACCTTCGTACGTAGGCCCCTCGATTCCTTTGGATCCGAGGGCAATTTTTTGGTTTTCAGGTATTCTATGTATTTGTTTCTCCAATCTCATGTTAGGCTCATTGAGTTTATTTCGGCATGGCCCTCTTCGACAACCGAACTCATTAGTTGTAAGATTGCCCTTGAATTGAGCTCGTTGTCTTCTAGCGGCGACCCCAAATTAGTGAGGGCATCGACCTCGTTATTTTGATCATGAGGCACGTGTTGTAGAGTCCATTCCTTAAACCGGTGTAGTGTTACCTGTAATTTATCTAGGTATCTCTGCATTCGTTCTTCTCTTACCTCGAATGTCCCATTAACTTGGTTTACCACAAGGAGGTAATCGCACTTAGCTTCGATCACCTCCTCCCCCAAGCTTTGAGCTAGTTCGAGACCTGAAATCATGGCCTCATATTTAGTCTCGTTGTTAGTCTATTTTATAGTTCTAATAGATTGTCTAACTATATTGCCATTCGGTGGCTTTAACACGATGCCAAGCTCGGACCCCTTCGCGTTCGAGGCGCCATCTGTAAAGAGGGCCCAGATCCCCGAGGAAGTCCCCGAGTTCAATAATAACTCTCTTTCGACTTCGGGTACTAGCGCTGGCGTACAATCAGCCAGAAAGTCTGCCATAATTTGAGATTTAATGGCGGTTCGGGGTTGATATTAAATATCGTACCCGCTAACCTCAACGGCCCACTTGGCTAACCATCTCGAGAGTTCGGGTTTATGCATTATATTTCTCAATGGGTAAGTAGTCACAACACATATGGGGTGGCATTGAAAATACGGTTTCAACTTCCTAGAGGCGCTTAGCAAGGCAAGCGCCAATTTCTCTAGGTGAGGATATCTAGTTTCGGCCTCACATAAAGTTCTGCTAACATAGTAAATTGGAAATTGCATACCTTTTTCTTCCCGGACTAGGACTCCACTTACCGCTATCTCCGAGACCTCCAAGTATAGGTATAACTGTTCGTCTATCTTCGGTGTGTGGAGTAGCGACGGGCTCGATAAATATATCTTGAGCTCTTCCAAGGCCCCTTGGCATTCCGGAGTCCATGAGAAGTTACTCTTTTTCTTCAATAATGAGAAGAATGGGTGACTCTTTTGGAGGACCTCGAGATGAATCGCCCTAGAGCGGCTATACATCCGGTTAGCCTTTGCACGGCCTTTACGTTATCTACGACAGTGATATCTTTGATGGCTTTGATCTTATCGAGGTTGATCTCAATTCCCCGGTTGGATACCATGAATCCGAGGAATTTACCCGATCCAACTCCGAACGCACACTTTTCCAGGTTTAGCTTCATGTTGTATTTTTTCAATACGTTTAAGGTTTCCTGCAAGTATTTTAAATGGTCCTCTGCTCGCAGAAACTTAACCAATATATCGTCAATGTAAACCTCCATTGATTTTCCTATTTGTTCTTCGAAAATCCGGTTTACTAGGCGTTGGTAAATGTCACCGGCATTTTTTAACCCGAATGGCATTACGTTATAGCAGTATGTGTCGTATTTAGTGATAAAGGAGGTTTTTTTCTAATCACCCGGGTTCATCCGTATTTGATTGTACCCGGAGTAGGAGTCGAGAAGATTGAGGATCTCGTGGCCGGCCGTGGCATCGATCATGCGATGGATATTAGGCAAAGGGAAGGAGTCCTTGGGACATGCTTTATTCAAATCCTTATAGTCTACACACATTCTTAATTTTTCCCCTTTCTTAGGAACTACCACTACATTTGCTAACCAATTCGGGTATTTAACTTCCCGAACGGACCCTATTTTAAGGAGTTTAGATACCCCATCCTTGATGAAAGCATGTTTGACCTCGGATTGGTGCCTCCTCTTCTGCTTAACCGGGTGGAACTTTGGATCCAAGCTTAGCTTGTGAGTGGTTATTTCTGGTGGTATCCCTGTCATATCGAGGTGGAACCAAGCAAAACAATCTTTGCTATCTATAATAAATTGAATGAGTTCTTTCCTGAGCTCAGGGTTTAACCCCGTGCCCAAGTATACCTTTCGATCGGGCAAATGTTCACTTAGTACGACTTGCTCTAGTTCCTCGGCCGTTGATTTTGTAGCGTCGGAATCATCGGGGGCTATGAAAGACTTGGGGACTCCGTAGTCGTTTTCATCGTCTATCATTTGCTCCTCCGACTCTGTCGAGGTTGGTATCGGTGATTGCTATTTGGCCCTTTTTTCGACCACCTGATTCAAATTCTTAGACACCGAGAGTGTGGATGCCGAGATCACCTCATCGACCGCGAACATCTCCTTAGCGGCCAGTTTTTCCCCATAAACTGTTTTGATTCCTTCAGGCGTCGGGAATTTCAGCACCTGGTGTAATTTCGAGGGTATTGCTCTAATGTTGTGAATCCATGGCCTTCCGAGCAAAGCGTTGTATCTCATATCCCATTCGATTACATAGAACTTGGCTTCCTGAATAGTTCTGGTGACGTTCACCGGTAATGTTACTTCCTCTTTAGTGGTTTCACAGGCCATATTGAACCCGTTTAGGACTCGGACTGCAGGTACGATCTGATCTTATAGGCCGAGTTGTTCCACGACCTTCGATATGATGATGTTGGTCGAGCTACCTAGATCAATCAACACACATTTAACTCGATATTTATTTATGAGTACCAATATTACCAGTGCATCATTGTGGGGCTGTGCGATCCCCCCTACGTCTTTGTCGTTGAACGACAAGGTTCCTTCCGGTAGGTAATCTCGAGTCCATTTCTCCCTTGTGATGGAAAGTTTGGTGCGCTTCAGCATCGGTCCCTGGGGGATATCGACCCCACTGATGATCATGTTTATGACGTGCTGAGGTTCCTCTGGTTCGGTTTGTTTATTAGAATCCTTGTTCCTAAAATGGTTCTTGGCCCGATCACTGAGGAATTCTCGGAGATATCCGTTGTTGAACAGTCGGGCTACCTCTTCCCTTAATTGTCGACAATCTTCCATTCTGTGACCATGAGTGCCGTGATATTTGCACATTAGGTTAGGGTCCCTTTGGGCTGGATCGGATTACAAAGGCCGAGGCTATTTGGTATCTTTGATGTGTCCGATGGCGGACACGATAGCAGAGGCATCGATGCCGAAATTATACTCGGATAGCCTCGGTGCTTCTTTAGGCCCGAATGGCCTGTCGAAGCTATTTTTGCTCAGGAGCCCTCGGTTGTTCTTCCCTCGATCATTTCTTCTTTCATTTCTCATAGGGATTCGCGCGGACCCACTGCTTCTCCGGTCTTTATTGTACGGTTGATATCGATCCCGGTTTGATCTAGGTTCGTGATCGGTATCCCTCTTGACTCGGACGATGATCCTAACGGGGTGTACGGATCCGGAAGGGGTCCCTAGCTGGTCATCTTCGACCCTGATTTTTGATTAGTACCGGTTGTGGACATCGGTCCAAGTGATTGCTGGATATTCTACCAAGTTTTGTTTCAACTGCTGTGAAGCGAGCGAGCTTCGAACGTTGAGTCCTTGGGTGAAAGCCTGAACGGCCCAATCATTCGCGGCCGGTGGCAAATCCATCTGTTCCATTTGGAATCGTGATACGAATTCTCTGAGCATCTCGTTATCCCTCTGTTTTACTTTGAAAAGGTCTAACTTCCTGGTCTCGACCTTTATAGCCCCAGCGTGTGCCTTTACGAAGGAATCTGCAAGCATAGCAAACGAGTCAATAGAATTGGGAGGCAGGTTGTGATACCATATCATAGCTCCTTTCGATAGGGTCTCCCCGAATTGTTTCAACAGGACAGACTCGATCTCATCATCATCCAAGTCGTTCCCTTTGATGACACATGTATAGGAGGTCACATGCTCATTTGGGCTGGTCGTTCCATTGTACTTAGGAATCTCGGACATGCGAAACTTCTTGGGGATCGACTTTGGAGCCGCACTCGGTAGGGCTGTGCATAATTTGGCAAATACAGAATTACCATACCGAAATCGAAAATTTTGGTATTTGGTATTCGATAATTTGGTATTCGGCATGGTATTTGGTTAAGTTTTAAAAAATATTGGTATTAGGTATGGTATTTGTTATTTTAAAATAAAATACCGAAATACCGATACCGTACCGAAATATATATTATATTGAACAATACGCATATTATTAATTATAACATAAATATAAAAATCTAAAATTTTAACTTTCCTTTATTCTCTAAGTTCATCAATTAACTCTAAGCAAGTAACAAAATATTTTTAATGATCACATTTATTCTTTTATGTACAATTTTCTCTCTCTGGGTTGATATTTGCTAGTTTTGGACAAAACTTTTGTCAACAAATATTTTTAGTTTTGTATTTTTGAGTACTTTAATTTAGAATATTACATGCTATAACTCTATGCACTAGTTAGTATTCAAACCGAATAAATCAAAGTTACCAAACCGAAACCGAAAGGAGAAAAATCAAACCATATCGAATTTAATTAGGTACGGTATTGGTATTGCATTTTAAGAAACCGAATACCGACTATACCAAACTGAAATGTCTAAATATCGTATCGTACCGACCGGCGAACACCCCTAGCACTCGGGGGAAAAGGTTTCTGAATAAATTTCTTGGAATCCAAGCTCTTCAGTATTGGGGGTGCTCTCGGGATTTGGTCGACCCTGGAATTGTAGGTTTCTATCTTTTTATCGTTGGTTTCGATTTTTCCCCCCTAATTCTATCCGTTTCGTCAATTCTTCGAGCAATTTCATGATTTCGGGATTAGTCCCCGATTCACTCTCGCTCGTTCTTTCCGAGGTTGGTTCGTTCCTGCGGATGGCTTCCCGAGGGAGCTCTGGTTCATTCTTGCTCGGTGTTCGACCTTGGCTTTGCAATTGAGCTATCGCCGTCTGTTGATCCTGTAGCATTTCGAGGATAATACGCAGGTTGATCCCATCATTTTCGTCGTTGTGTGTGTTTTGGGAAATCGAATGCACTTCCCCGCGCACACTGTTTTCGGGTTCGGTGGGCTGGTTTGTGTCGATGGCCATATGCGAACAGGCGTCAATGGGAACCACCACCGGGATTCTACCAAGATCGACCGGTGTTGCTTCGTTACCGAGAGCTGCATTGTTGTTCCTGCCATGGTGGCCGGATTCTGCGTCTATGTTTAGAGGGACAAACTGTTGGTTTGACATTCCGACCCTGACCTGAAATCAGAAATACTTCAAAGTGCAAGTGTAAAATGGGGTGTATTATGATGATTTGTATTAAATTACCGCTATTATCCTCAGCCCCACGGTGGGCGTTAAACTGTTTACTCTCAAAATCGGATAACAATTGAATTTGTTAATGGTTTAACGGATATGCGGATTAATTTGATACTAAACGATAAACTTGATAGCAATTGAAATAAATAACAATAAATTAACTACAAACCACACGAATTGGATTATATCAGCCTAGGAAAGTTGACTGCCCTTGAGTTGAATGTACTTTGATCAATAGCAAGACACCAAAGAATCAAAACTTAAAGAGTAACGGTAATGTATTGCGTATGATTATATGTTACAATGCCGTTTCATGAGTCGCCAGGTCCCATTTATATATTAAAGGAGCCCTACTTTTAGGGTATTATTCTATTGTTCTATAAAAAGTAAATAGTCCTTGATTTGATGATTGTTGGTCCCACTTTTTTGGTATGTTCCGTGATTTTTGCCGTAATGTTCGGTTAGTTACGGGAATTTCGGACCCTTGTCGGATAAGCTGGCAATAATTTCCTTGAGACCGTTATAACCGGGACCGGTTATGACCTCGGTAAACTTGAAGGCAAGTCTGGTGGTTCCGGTGGCTAATTCGGCAAGACAAGAACCGATCTCTGAGATTTTATCACCATCTCTCGATCCCAAATTGTCGTATTGGATGCTCGGTCAAATCCTGAGTTCGATTTTACCCGTATACAATTGTTTTTCTTAAAATATTCTTTTTAGATTTTAACAAGAAGAAACTTATGAAAGCACAAACATTTTAAATCTTTGATGAATCCAAATAAAATAAGATACTTATATACATATATTCAATGTTGCAAAGGAAAACCCCTTGCTTTTAAAATGTACACGCACATATATGCACATAAAGAGATTAATTTTTCTTGAAATTCTTTTCATTATGTACTTTCTTAAATAGTTTTTCCTATATAGATTATATAATACTCAAGTACTTCTAGAGACCAAAAACCAATAAGTGATACTCCTACAAATTATAGAAGAAATTTATTTTTAATAATAAAATGGATTAAAGCTTGAAATCTAGTATATTTTGATTTAAAGGCTAGAAGAATAATTATAAGTACTTTTCATATTTGGATGTTAAAAGAAATTTTATAATTTTGATGAAGTCCTTCACGATCATACTAATCAACAAATTCAATAATTGTTGATAAGATTTACATAATACATTTTCACTTGTGAAAGTGAAAGAGTAAAAAAAATTAAAGCATTTCAATAATATTGGATTATACCTGTTAGGATCGAGAGAGATACCAAAATAATTACATTAAACATTAGATCTCAAGCAAGTATCATGAATATGTTTATATAAATTTTCACAAAAAAAATACAAGTTCTATTAAAAACCAATAAGATCAATATAATTGTATATAATATAAATTGTTATGCTAATCAACAAAGCAGTTAAAGCTATCAAAATGGGTCAGTCCAGCCCAAGCCTCGCGAGCTTTTAAATCTGGTGGGTTAGCGCGGGCTGGTCCGCCATCTAAATGAGCCTTAAAATGGCCAGTCCAACCCAGACCTAAGAGGGGCGCGGGCTAGGGCGGGTCGACCCATCAATTATTTTAGATTTTTTTTTCTTTATATCTTTAAATTTATCTTCATGATAAAGTATCTTAATCATATGAACAATTTCTGTTTGTTTAGAGCGTATAAGAATCTTGATATTTGGCAAGGAATCTCGTAATTGAAATGCAAATTCTCTATATCTCTAGCTCTTCTGTTTTAACATTACATGAATATTTTTTTAATACATTTCTTTCACTTTTCTCGGGTTCAGGGATTGCTTCAATAAGTTTATACGTTGAGATTTTTTAATTTAGGTTTAACATCATTTCATGATTTCATCATTATAGTTCATAAATGTTTTAAAATTCATAACATTTGCTAGTGTTGTCAATTTTCTTTGGGTATTAAAACTTAACCTTTTTCTATACTGAAGAGCAGTTTAATTATTAATAATATATTAAAGTAACCAAATTGATCATTGGCCACTTAAAGTAATAGTTTCTTTTGAAAAAAATTATTATTGGCCACTTAAACTTTCCTAGTTCATTGTTAATTAAGTAAAAGAAAAACTAATCTTGTCATACTGCATGCATATAAAAAATCTAAATTCTAGTTGATATAGAAGGGTAAATGAACAATCTAGGGTTGGAGAAAGGAGGTTATAGTTAATAGTTTTTTTTTTTTTTTTTAGTTTTTACGTTTTTTAAATATTAAATATTTAAATTTAAATTTAAATTTAATCAATTTTTGGCCCACGGTCCGGCCCAGGACCAGCCTCGATCGAGCCTCAAGGGTCATCAGGCTGACTTGGGCTGGGCTGGGCTGGCCTCATGGGCTAAACCCATATTGACGGCTCTAACTGAGCAGTAGGTTGAGAAGAATGTATGTACATTATAGAGGAATTTTCAGAAACCACTATTGTTTAGTGGCTATTAACTTCCTATAGCTACCATATACACAATTACTTCCTATAGCTATTATTTAGTTATTACGTGACTGTATTCGTTGTATTGGCGCTACAGTAGCAGAATTCGCCTTAAAAAATAGGGGAGCCCAGCTGTGCGATTGTATTTGCGCTACTGTATTCATAAATACAGTAGCGGAATTCTCCTAAAAAATAGGGGAGTCCAGTTATTTAATAACACAAAGAGAATCAATTAGCGTGTATCACTCCTAATTTAACTCAAAAAATCAATTTTACATAAATTTCACTGCTATGCGACTGTATTCGTTGTATTCGCGCTACTGTATTCATGAATACAGTAATAGGGGAGTCCAGTTGTGTGACTGTATTCGTTGTATTCGCGTTATTGTATTCATGAATACAGTAGCAAAATTTGCCTAAAAATAGGTGAGTCCAGCTGTTTAATAACGGAAAGAGGATCAATTAGCATGTATTACTCCTAATTTAACTCAACAAAATTAATTCTACATAAATTTCGCCGCTACTGTGTTGTATTCCATGTATTCGCGCGATTGTATTTATAAATACAGTGACGTAATCAAGAAATAAGGTGTATACCTTTCTATTCAATTCGACTATATACATTGTATTCAATTCACATATATTCATTATTCACTATTATACATTGTATTCAATTCGACTGTATTCAAATAACAAAAATTCATAAAACACGGTGATATTCGGTTGTATTCAAAAAATACAGACCGTCGGAATACATACAGGTGAAAAATAATATATTTATATAAAAATACAACGTATTTGAGTTCATCGTATATGATTAAAAATGCAAAGAAGAGAAGAAAGTTCGCCGGAGATGGCTTTTTCCGACTAAGTAAAATACTGTATATATTGTATTAAAACTAAAAATGAAGACGAACAAAAACTCAGCCCTCAAATCTTCTCCAGCGTAGCCATGGCCAGATCTGTTCGCCTAAGAGGATAAGCCAATAGTGGATGATAACGTCGACGATTCTGACGCCGACGATCAAAATTGAGTGCTTTAGTGGGTATACCTCGTGTAACCTTCTTCGGAGTTGTTGAATCAACCATTGAAGACGAAATTTGAAGTTTCTTTCTCAAAATCTAACAATGGCGAAAATTAAAAAAAAGAGTGAAGAGATAAAGAAGAATGACAGAGTAATTTGGCGTGAACCGGCCAAAAGTTTTATCAATTACCACGAACTTTTGGAGCAAAAACGTCGAGGATCAATTCTGAGAAATTTGTTTCTACAATCTTGCTGTGAGAGAGAGATATCGTGAAGAGAGAAAGAAGAAAAATCTTATTGTGAATTGAGAGAGAATGTGTTTTAACTGAAAGAAAGAGAGAGAAAAATCACAAATAACATATTTCACGCCTATATGGTAGTGTATACTATAAATATATATTTTGCTATAAAATATAAAAGATAATTATAAATAATAATATTTTAAATAGTTTTAATTTATAATAAATATGATGTAATAGTTTACTATAGAAATTTCCTACCTTATAGTTATCCAGGAAATCTATGCCTTAACTTTTTGGTCTTCTTACCCCTAAATTCCCATTTTCTTCTTTTCATTTCCAGAGGAACATGAGTTTCTACATAATTTTACTCACAATTCAGCACCATAGTAATTTATTCAATTGGATACCAAGTAACGTCACTGATCCCTCTCCAAATCAATTCCTAAATATATTATGTTAATCAAATTAATAACCCCAGTACAAATCCCTTAGCTACGTCTTCGGCTCTTTTCGAGAAAGAGACCTCTGTTTTCATCTGGCCGGACAGGAAATGTCGTCGACGGCGCAGAGAGGAGAATCCGACGATGGCAACACCACCTTGTCTGAAATGGATTCATCTTCCTTGAAATTCGGGACATCGGAGGCGTTGGAGCAGGTGCGTAACCTCACTGACGTTGGAGCCATGACTCGTCTTCTCCACGAGTGCATTGCTTATCAGCGAGCCCTAGATCTAGAACTGGACACAATCCTCTCCCACCGCACTGATCTCGACAAGCAGCTCTCCGGCCTCCAAAAATCCACTCAAGTGCTCGACATTGTTAAAGCCGACGCCGATCACCTCTTATCCAACGTCAGCTCCACTTCTCTCCTAGCCGATCAAGTAAGCGCCAAAGTCCGCCAGCTCGATCTTGCTCAATCGCGCGTCAACGACACGCTCCTTCGCATAGATGCCATTGTTCACCGCTCTAATTGCCTTGACGGCGTCCGCAAGGCGCTTGATTCCGAGGACTTCGAATCTGCCGCCAATTACGTCCAGACTTTCCTCCAACTTGACGCTAAGTACAAGGATTCCGCTGCCTCCGACCAGAGAGACCAGCTCTTGGCCTCCAAGAAGCAGCTTGAAGGGGTTGTTCGCCGGAAGTTGGCTGCCGCAGTGGATCAGCGGGATCATTCGACTGTTTTGCGGTTCATCAGGCTGTATTCGCCGCTGGGATTGGAGGAGGAGGGACTGCAAGTCTACGTGGCCTATTTAAAGAAGGTTATCGCCATGAGATCGCGCCTCGAGTACGAGCAATTGGTGGAAATGATGAGCGATCAGCAGGGGCCAGGTCAGAACCAGCTTAATTTTGTGTCCTGTTTGACTAATTTATTCAAAGATATTGTCTTGGCTATTGAAGAGAATGATGAAACTTTAAGGAGCTTGTGTGGAGAGGATGGCATTGTTTATGCTATATGTGAACTTCAAGAAGAGTGCGATTCTCGCGGTTCCACTATTATAAAGAAGTACATGGAGTATAGGAAACTAACTAAAGTGACTTCTGAGATTAATTCTTATAAGAGTAATTTGTTATCTGTTGGAGTTGAAGGACCGGACCCTCGAGAGATTGAAGTATATTTGGAAGAGATCTTGTCTTTGACTCAGTTGGGTGAGGATTACACTGGGTATATGATATCAAAGATTAGAGGCTTGAGTTCTGTTGATCCCGAATTAGGTCCCCGTGCCACTAAGACTTTTAGGAGTGGTAATTTCAGTAAGGTTGTCCAAGATATAACTGGTTATTATGTGATCTTGGAGGGGTACTTCATGGTTGAGAATGTGAGGAAAGCTATAAAAATTGATGAACTCGTGTTTGATAGTCTCACAACTTCCATGGTCGACGATGTGTTCTATGTTCTGCAGAGTTGTTGTCGGAGGTCCATATCCACTTCGAATATCAACTCCGTGATTGCAGTGTTAAGTAGTGCTGTAAGTCTGTTGGGTGGTGAGTTCAATGAGGCTTTGCAGCAGAAGGTCAGAGAGCCTAATCTTGGAGCAAAGCTGTTCACTGGTGGCGTTGCTGTGCAAAAGACTGGTACGGAGATCGCCACGGCTTTGAATAATATGGATGTGAGCAGTGAGTATGCATTGAAACTACGGCATGAGATTGAAGAACAATGTGCTGAGGTTGGTCCTAAATTCATGTATTGATCCCTCCTATTGTTTAATGTTAATCTAGTTTATGAATGTGGCATCTGCTTTTTAAGAGGCGAATAAGTAAAGCTGTAATTTGGTTGCTCGCCTTCATGTATGCTAGTACTTCTTTGGTGTATTTATTTGTTTTTCTGGGTGATAAGTAAATTGGACATTGAATTATGAAATGATTTTCTGTTTCATGCATTTCATACTATAGTCTTGCGACATGAAAACTATTGTGCTTTCTGAGAATCCGTTGAAAGTCATACCCATATATAACCTTAGATTCCACTGGGAATCTGGGATTATACCCATGTGTAGGTTACTCTTTTTTTTCTTTGATTTCTCAAATACCGTTGAAATCTAGAATGATTGTCTGTTACATTCATCTCTTGCCTTTAATCTTTGAATGTTAAAGTGGTTGTGCTTTTTGAGATTACCTTCAGAATGAATTATAACCTCAAATCCTATGCAGAAGTTACCATTTATTAGATTATTCTTCTTTTTTGCTACCCTTGTTCCTTTTTGCTAGTCTTAATTGGATTGCATTGTCAGGTGTTTCCTGCGCCAGCAGATAGAGAGAGGGTCAAATCCTGTTTATCTGAATTGAATGAGATGAGCAATGGTTTTAAGAAGGCCTTGAATATTGGCTTGGAACAATTAGTGGCTACTGTGACACCTCGAATCCGGCCAGTGTTGGATACTGCTGCAACAATCAGCTATGAGCTGTCAGAATCTGAATATGCTGACAACGAGGTAAATGACCCATGGGTTCAAAGGCTTCTCCATGCCGTAGAGAGCAATGTGGCTTGGCTTCAGCCATTAATGACTGCTAACAATTATGACTCTCTTGTGCATCTGGTCATTGACTTTATTGTTAAGCGGCTTGAGGTTATCATGATGCAAAAAAGATTCAGTCAACTTGGAGGTCTTCAGCTTGACAGAGATGTTCGAGCTCTTGTCAGCTACTTCTCCAACATGACCCAGAGGACTGTTAGGGACAAATTTGCTCGTCTAACCCAAATGGCTACAATATTAAACTTGGAGAAGGTCTCTGAGATTCTGGATTTCTGGGGTGAAAACTCAGGACCCATGACCTGGAGACTTACTCCAGCTGAGGTTAGAAGAGTGTTGAGTTTGAGGGTTGACTTCAAATCTGAAGCAATAGCGGCTCTTAAGTTGTAACCCATTTCCATGGTTTATTTTGTTCAATATTTCTTTATATGCTCTTACGATGCTACATTTTGTATTTTCAGGTTTATTTAACTTCCGTAAGAGATTGTAATGGGCATGCAATCTTTGAAATATAGTTCAGTGCTTTCCATTTTCATTCTCAAGTCGAATATCTTTCTTTTACTTTTTGACATTTCTTCTGAATCCTCGTCTTAACGTGGCTCTTTAGCATATGAGTTCATCTTCTACAATCTTCAAAGCAGCTCTCTGATTCTTGTCAGTGATTATATATGTAGAAAAAAATGTGGGTTGAGATATTACTTCTCAAATAAAAAGATCGTGCCTTTAGCTCTGTTTGAAGATCACAGGTAATTTGTGTTCTCAGAAATTAATCTGATTGTTGGCTGAGCCTGGCATCATTTATTTGCTATTTGGATTGAGTTTCTTCTTTGGTAATTCGGCTGGTCACTGTTGGAGGACCATTTATTCCTCTTGTTCCAGCATTTTTTACATTGTTTGTCAATTGATTTCAAATTATGTATGTGTCACATGATATAATTTTCCTCGAAGCAGGGAGTTTACTGTCGACATCTCTGCTTGCCCACCTAGGGTAGTTCTAGAACTTGCAATTTTCTCTGTGAGGGTAAGGCCTGTATGCTGTGCACTGGTTGCTATATATTGATCGAAAAGCTGGTCATTTTTCTATTGATTTTCATTTCTTCCCCGTGCTTAAAAGTTTATCTTACTGAAAATTCTTAGTTACCATTCTCGGTGCTGACGTACCTGCTTATTGGAGGGTCACATGAGCCATTTTACACTTGCATTGCCTGTCACCTCTTCGTCATGTTCTCTTTTCCTTCTTGTTGTTCAGCGTCCGTCTTCCTGGATTTGCTCGCTTTCTTTGGCTACTTCTATTTCTCCTTCCCTTGCTCGCGGGCTGTTACATCAATTTACTTCAATAATATTGCATTCTTGTTACTTCCTTTGAGGCTGCTGACTTCATTTTTTTGGCTCCTTTCCTGTCAGTGCTTTTTGGTTCTTTGGTCTGCTTCATCTCTCTGGCTTCGCAACTTAGTTTATTCTCTTCGTATTTAATCAATATGTTTCACTCTTATGAGCTTGTGTGCTCTTTATATATACCAGCAATTTGCACGGATGAGGATTTAATAACAGTGTTTGTTCTTTGACGCCTTGATGGTTCTTTAATTGTACCTAATTTTTCAAAGTCAGTTCCTGAACTGTGCTGGTAGATGTTTCTTCTTTGTTTCGTTCTTTTGTAATTTCCATTTCCTAAATGAATTGTGTGGGAATATTTGAGTATAAAATTAACAAATCATAGCTAGGCGATATCTTACATCAGTTGTTCTCAGAATACGTGTAGGAGAGTAATTTCTCTGTATGTTGTCAGATGTTCCCACATGTTCATATAAGGGTTACTTTGCACTCAGCTAAATCTGGTCAAACAGTAATAGTTTTGGCTGCCACTAGGGTTGTTCTTGTTTGTCTTCATGCTTCCATTGGAGCTCCAGAGGCTGCAGAATCAGCGCATAATGCTCCACTTGATTGTATTGATATCCCAAGAGTAGACTATCTTTTGTTATGAAAGGTAAGGTTTTTGCAACAATGAATCATGAATGAGGAATCTCAGAAGGTACCGTTTGGTCAATTTGCTTAATTCTTGGTTTCTTTCAGGATTATTCTTGTTTTTTTTAATTTTCGGTGTTTGATGCTGTCGTCTTAAGTTATAACTATCAGCAATAGCTGCAGTTAAATTAATTTACTAGGATGGTTTGCCTGATTTAATAAGTCTATCCTTCGCCAATAGCTAAAGATTTCTGAGGAGTCATCTAGGCAATTGTAGTCTAGATTCAGATAATTTGTTCTTGAAATTGGTAGACGAAATCCTGGTTTTTGTTCTCATTGAAATTTTTGTTCTTTATAGCTTTTTTTTTTATTATTATAAATTTTCCCAGTGATCTGGGTGTAGTTGTATTCATGAGAAAGAGAACAAGAGGGGGACTTGACCTTACCTCAAAATTACAACACACACAAGCAATTGTCCTTCAAAAAAAGGATGGCCTTAAAGCATAAATTAATTATTCAACCATCCCATTAACTAAAAAGGGCTAACTAACAAAGAAATTAGCCTTGTCGTATCTTTGCCTAATAGTAGGCATCTGAAATTTGTCCAACATAAAGGGGCCCTTCGCACCTCTAGGAAGGTCTTCGAAGGTGTAATAAAAGGAGCCTTGTTGACTATTCTTGGCTCTTTTTGCTAGATAACCCGCAACACTATTAGCCTCCCTAAAACAATGACTTACTTTGACATTAGCTTGACTCAATATTTGAGAGATGTCCATGATAATATGAAGCAACTTGTAATTGTTGGCTTGTTTGTCAATAATCATCTGAATGACTTCCAAGGAATCAAGTTCTAATGTGAAATCGTTATAGCCATTCTACATACACCATTCTACACCCATTTTAGTTGCTTGTGCTTTTGCTATGATATTGTTACTATATTTGGCTGGCTGGGAAAAGGCCATTATCATGTTACCCTTACAATCTCTTAGTATACCTCCCAACCCTGTATTATTTGTTGATGAGGTATAACTTCCATCAGTGTTCAGTTTGAGTGTTCCAGACTTTGGCATCTCCCAACACACTATTGTGCTTCTGAGAACAGGTTGTAGCTTGAACATTTTGTCGCAAAACTTGACCCATGGTAATGTCATATTAACTTTAGGGAAGGCTTTCTTAATAGCTGCCTGGATCATCCAACTTATTTGTTGATTCAATTTAAACACGTTAAACTTTTTTTGATCCCCATATTTACAAGCACACCACTGTTTCCATAACTCCCAACATACTATGATTGGGACAATCTGTAGAACCACCTTATGAACTGCCTTGGCTAATTTTTCTTTCCACTAGGAGTTTATATTTGATCTGATGGTTCCATATTGAAAAGATATGCCCATGGGACCTCCAAAATTGCTCCACACCTTCTTAGCTGCCTCTCCTTCCACAAAGACATGCTTCATGGATTCATTTACTGGATTGATACAACAACTACAAGTGGATATGTTTTGCCTTCCAAATCTGTTGAGAACTTCATCAAATGGAAGTTTGTTTTGCCATAGTCTCCAAGTAAAAAAGGATATTTTGAAGGGTATGCTATGGTGCCATATATTGCTCAAGTACTGGTTCTTTTCTTTGATACTTATTATCATATTCCATGTGGATTTGTTGGTATACTTACTTGTGTCTGTAAGGTCCCAGATCACTTGATCTTTACGGTCTTGTTTCCCTATATGAATAGGAAGGATCTGTTGAACCAAATGGTTAGGGAGTACTTCCCTTAGCTTGCATGTATTCCAGTTCCCTTCAGTTATGAAAGAGCTCACCATTGTTTTGGCTCTTTTGGCACTTTTTGCAGCTTCATTGACTTTATAGAACAATGGACCCTCACATGTCCAATTATCCCACCAAAAGCTACTATTGCCTAAGTTAACTTGCCAAATCATACGGGGTTCTGCCTTCTTTCTTGCCTGAATCATACTTTTCCATAAATGTGAGTCTCCAGATGCCCATTGCTTAGCAACTGGGTGAGCTTTAATACAATATTTGTGCTTTAAAAAGTTAGCTAGAAGAGAGGGTTTTGATCTTAACCTCCACCATCTCTTAATAGCTAATGTTTCACTTATATCTTCCATTCTCCTTATACCTATATCTCCTTCTTCTATTGGATAACACAAATTTATCCATGAACTCCAATGGTATTTTTTAGTGTCTCCACTGGATCCCCAGAAAAAGTTGGCAAAGTGTTTCTCTAGAAGTTTGAAAATTCCTTTTGGCGGTACTAATACACTGAGGTTGTATGTTGGTAATGACTGAAGAACATGTTTGATGAGGACTATCCTTCCTCCATGTGAAAGCATTTATCCTTGCCACCCATTAAGTCTTTTCACCACTTTGCTGACCATGGGGTCAAAAAATTCGCTTCTTTTCCATCCTACATAAACTGGACATCCTAAATAGATAAATGGAAATTCCTTTTCCAAGAATCCAGTGCATGCTCTAAGTCTGTTGATTCTTGTAGCAGAGGTCTTTGGGGTAGTGAGGAAGTAACTCTTTTTGTTGTTAACTTTCTGTCCAGAACTATGTTCATATCTTCTAATTTGCTTCATGATCAACTTGATAGATTTGCGATTTCCACTGCTAAAAATAACAATATCATCTGCATAAACCAAATGATTAATTAGTGGGCCATTAGAAGGCATAGTAAAAGGAATAAAATTTTCATTCGAATTCAACATATTTAGAGATCTAGTTAAGACTTTTGCAGTAATAATAAAGAGTGAGGGTGACAAAAGATCTCCCAGTTTAAGACCCTATGAAGAAGTAAAGAAGCCAGCTTTTGATCCATTGATAACGATTGAGTACCAACCTCCTGAAATAAGATTAACCACCATATTAGTCCATAAGTAAGAAAATCTAAATTTCTTTAAAATAGCCATGACAAAGTCCCATGACATTCTATCATAAGCCTTTTCCATGTCTAATTTTATAACAATATTCCCCCCCCCCCCCCCCCCGTTGGTTTTTGAAATAGAATGAATTATCTCTTGAGCCAATTGAACATTTTCAGTTATCAATCTATCTTTAACAAATCCACTTTGATTTTCAAAGATAATGTTAGTCATGAGAGGGTTTAGTCTAATGGATAAGATTGTAGAAATTATTTTGTTTCTGAAGTTTGAAAGGCTAATGGGTCTAAAATCAGAAAAGCTGGATGGTGTATCAATTTTAGGAATAAGAACCAAACAAGTATGAGAATAAAACTTAGTTAGTCTTTTTCCCTCAAAAAAATTCATAGCAAGTGCCATGATACCCCCCTTAATTATATCCTAACAACAGTGAAAAAAGGTCCCACTGTAACCATCCGGGCCAGCACTGCTGTCTGCGCTAAGCCTAAAAACAGCAACTTTGATTTCTTCCTCAGTGGGCATGCCTGCTAATTTATCATTCTCTTCTTCTGGAATACAATGAGGAATACAGTCCAAGATGGAGTTATTGAAAGCAGGTTTCGGCAGATTAAAGATATCTTCAAAATATTTCACTACTTCCCTAGCTATCTTCTCATCTCCTTGAATCCATTTTCCCTCTCTATTTTTAATTATGTGGAGTTGCAATCTCCTTCTCTTTTCTCTGAGGATGCTATGGAAGTAATTGGTGTTGGCATCTCCCTCCTCAAACTATTTACTCTGTGATTTCTGCTTGAGTAGAGATTCTTGCAAACTTAACCAGCTTACATACTCTGCATGAACTTTATTTGCCCCAGTTCTCCCCTGCTCAGTATTGTTGTTTATATCGAATTCTTCTAGTTCTTGTACCTTATCTTTCCATTTAGAAACTTGCTCGTATATATCCCCAATCTCCTCCCTAGACCATTTACTCAGTCTCTTAGCAAGAAGTTTCAGTTTAGACTGCAACCTCCACATGGAGTTTCCCTGAATATGAATGCTCCAGGTCTCCTTCACTATATCAAAGAAACCTAGTTGATTAGTCCAGAAGTTCAAAAATCTAAAATATTTGATGTTGTTTTGACCAGATTCAAAGCACTTCATAATTAGAGGTCCGTGGTCTGATCCAGTCCTCACTAAATGCCTAATTGTGTTGCTTTGAAATGTCATAGCCCACAGGTCATTAATAAGCACCCTGTCCAGTCTCTTCCACACTCTCTTCCTTGGTCTTCTATTATTGCACCAAGTGAATTTTGATCCACTGAAGCCAAAATCTGTTACTCCACAATTGTCCATACAGTTAATAAATTTCAAGCTTTTATACATTCTGTGGGGCTTGCCACCCAACTTTTCCTCAGGATTCGTAATTACATTAAAATCTCCCCCGATACATCAAGGACCATCAATAGAGTGACTCATTCCTTCCAAACTATACCATAAATCTCTTCTCTCTAATGTAGTACATTTGGCATATACTGTAGTGACGAAGATCTCATAGTTATTACTATTATTATTGAACTTAATGATAATTTGTTTATCTTCAATGACGAGAACATCTGATTGATAGTTATGATTCCAAAAATACCAAATCTTACCATTGCTGTTGGCAATACAAGATTGGTATCCTAGAAACTTCCTGTAACCCTCTATTTTGTCCTTTATTACAAAGGGCTCAAAGATAGCTACAAATTGAGTGTTGTTGATACTAATCAGATTTTTAAGCCTATGAATGGCTTTCTTAGATCTAACCCCTCTAATATTCCAGAAGATTGCTTTAATCATGGATAACATGGGGGTTAGTATTTCTTTTTGCTTCCTTTTTTGTGAAAGAGCTCCTTTATTTCTCTATTTTTTTTCCAGTTCTTCTGCTTCTGCTTCTTCCTCTACCCGCTGGTGATAAAGAATCTTGGTCACTCTCTTTTCTCGAATTTGGTAAAATTATATTTTCTTGATTGGTCTTCATATGCTCCCGACTAGTAGTAGCTGGAAGTTGTCTGTTGTGTTCACCAATATCTTCTTTTTTTGCTGTTGATTTCTAGCTTATCTTGCCTCATGTTCAGTTCCACCACCAGATTAATTCCTTCTTGTTCAATAATATAAGTTGGGAGGCTAGAAGAACTGGAGCACTGATCTCCATTTTTCTCACTTCCAGTTGATCTTAGTGGTTCATTCTTCCATGTACCGATGGCAGTGTCCGCTTCCTTTTGAATTTCATCCATATCACTATCACCATTGGTCTTGGTTTCAGTGTGCTTCTCCCTTTCATTGACAGCATAGGACCTAGTCCCCTCTTCATGTTCTTCATTAGTTTCTGCTACTACTTTTTTGCTACAAGCCGTTACTAAAGTATCTTCTCTCATTACCAATTCCTCCCCTTCTTTAATAATCTGACTTTGTTCCTTTGATGATGAGGCATATGAATTCTTTTGAGAATTCTTAGTAGCAACTTTTGAGGTCTTCATAGTACTTTCCTGTGATAAGAATGGCTTGAAGGGAACTTTTCTCTTTTCTTTTGGCATTTTCTTGGATGTCCTTTTTTTCTTCTTATTACTCCCTACTCTCTCTGTCACATATGGTATCTCTTTGTTCATGTTTTGTTCATTTTCAACCTTTTGTCTTTCATTGTACTTGCGTTGTTTCCTTTCTTCTTTGTTTTCCTGTTGCAACTTCTCCACATTAACATTGTCAATCTACACATTACTTTTCTCCTTAATCTGACCCCTTTCACCTTCTTTGTTTTTTGTTTTCTCATTCTGCTGGCTCTTTTTTTCCTCTTCAGACTTTCCTAATTGCTTGCCCCTTCTTCCTTCCTCTAGTGATTCCTTACTTCCTTGTTCCTCTACTATATTTTTTCCTTTATCTTTTTCATCCCCCTCTGAATTTTTCTCAATTTTTCTACATTGTAAGATAGAGTGGCCAAGGAGTTTACAATGTCTACAGTATTTAGGTACATTCTCATATTCTAGATTTTGTGTAAACCCATTCAAAGGACTTTGTTCATCCTCTGAACCAACCCATATGGAATTAAGCTTTGGTTTAGTAAGATCCACTTCTACTCTAACTTTTGCTATATTTGGCCTTGTCCGATAATCTGTGGCAATATCCATAGATAGAGGTGTACCAATCGGACCTGCAATTTGCTTGACATAGTGCCAGGTGTGACAATGAAAAGAAAGTTCAGGAAGAAGAACCCACACGGGTACTATGGGAGAATCTACATCCGGTTTGAAGTCCGGTGTCCATTTTTCTAGCGACATAATTTGACCCTCAATCTCAATTGACCTCTTAAACCACACTGATTTAAAATCATCTTCGTTAGTGAAGTCAAGAAATACGGTGCGGTAATCATATACTCCAATTTTGACATTACCTTTTGTAGAGATCTTCTCAGCAAATTTGGAGCGAATTTTCTCAATTTGTGGGCGAGTTCTAAGGAATTTACCCACAATTGTGAGTCTACATTCCTCCGCCATAACCCCATAGTAATCGCTAGCTTTAAAAATTATTGCTGGCATACCATTATGTGTCGAGATTCGAGCTTTAACTGAAGGGTCCCCCAGTCGATTTGAGCTAGGGCTCACAGTTGAAGAAGCTTTCAAGGATACTGCGTAGTTGGATTTGGCAGGGATTTCGTAATGAGTTGATATTCTCCCTGTTGGAAGCTTCGTTATCTCTACGGACGTGCCGGATTAGTGCCTGCCGGCGTCCCCATGAGACGGTGCGTGTGCACCAAGCGCCCTTAGAAAGGGACAATAAGTTACCGTTGATGAATTAACGGGAAGGTTCTTTATAGCTTCTTGAGCGTATATATACTGACGTGGAGTATGGAAGCTTTCTGAGGCCATTGGATTCACTCAATTGAAATTCCATTGATGAGGCTGGATGTCAATTTCCTGTAAAGAAGGGTAGAGGTTCGTGTGCATGTGTTTTGCTTCGGAAACTGAAAAATGCAATTTTTCCGAATAATTTTGAACTTGATCTAAAAATGTTAGTTGATGTGTGTGAATATTGTGATTCTAAAATGGATAATACGTGGTGCAGTGTTAGGAGTGAATCAGATAGGTCGATTCGCAGTTCAGGTTGTCGATAGGAGACTGTTACCCAATGCTAAATAGTTATTGGATTCTAATGTATTAATGGATATTACTCTGTGGTGTAGTATTAGGAGTGAATAAGAGCGATCTGCAGCATGTAGTGATTCTTTAGGGCTGGATCTGGTTTTTGATCTCCGCTGAATAGCTAAGCGTGCTTAGACCTTTTTTTTAGATGGAAATGTGCTTAGAACTTAGGGTATAAAAGGTTGCAGTTTTGGCAGTTGGTGTCTGAAGTTATGGAGACTTTTGTTTTTTCAATGAAGACTGGTTTTTCCCACTAGTATTTTTTCCTTTTTAAGGAGGCGTTTTTTCCATAATAAAGAAGGTGTTTTTCTTGTTATCTTATTATTAATATGTTGTTAGGTTGTGATTTATCAAAGGTTTATGTTCTGAGGTTCTGACATAGAGATGGCAGAACTTCTGGTAGAAATTACCGAGGAGTTAACTAAGAAATTATACTCTACATTCAGTTTCTGTATTTTGTTCTTGAAATTGATTGACAAAATTCGAGTTAGCATTCTTTACATTTAGTAGTTCGCATTTCGACTATGTCATTTTAGTTTGTGACGAACATAAGGATGTTCCTAAAATTCCTGATGTGTTTATTTATTTGTTAATTGCCGAGTGTTTCGTCTATTTGTCATATTCCAGCTACACATAATTGAAGATTGATGAGAGCTGCCAGCTGAGCCAAAATAAAAGCTTAGTTTTGTTTGATTTTCCTGGAAATAGGATGATACTGAATTCTTTTGATTTGACAATTTATGGGGGTTGAACACATAAAGCTAGCGTTTGGCCATAGATTCACAAATTTATTTTGAAAAATCTGTTTTGGGTGAAGTTTGGCTTGAAGATGAAAATGTGTTTGGACATACGTTTTCAAAACATATTTTCTAAATTTATTTTGGAAAAACATGTGTATTATTAGGGATTTGGCCCAAAACCAGCTATTGAGCTGGTTTTGGGATTTGGGATTTGGCCAAAATATAGGCAAAATCTATGGCCAAACATGTGTTTGTCAAATAAAACCCAAGTTTATTTTGGCAAAATCTATGGCCAAGCTGTAGAGAACACGATATTGTACTCCTAGAGGACATAGACGTTTTCTTTTTCAATTTTTTAAAGCAGGGAAATCTGCATTACTTTATATCCACCATTAAATTGACCATTTTAGTTGTTCATCAGCTCACTAAGAAAGAGAATAGGTTTGGTGTTTTCCTCTAATATGTGCTCCTATTATTTTTAAGGTTTGCGGCTTTGTTATGGGGACTGTTTGGCAAATACATCTGCATTGCTTCTTGTGCATCACCAGTTTCGTGGAGTTCTGGAGGTTTATATCACTATTTTATACGACATGGTGATCTAATGGAGCAACCAGAGAAGTAGCAACATTCTCTTTGATTCTTATAATATTATTGTTATTATTTTTTTAATTTTTTTTTGAAGTTCAAAATTCAGTTAACTATTACTGGTAACTTTAGCCAGCAACTATAGAACCAAATATAGAAACAGAGAAAAATTAGACGAGCATCTGCCTTTGATTTTTTCAATGCAGAGCTTGATGTTTAGGGGCATGCTCCAATGCCAGCTTGGAGGAAGCAGAAAAGTATTGAAACCTTTCAAACTGAGAAGAAAGTATATCTCTCTATCTTTAGCTAATTAAGTTGAAGGGAAATTCTTGATTATTAGCTTAGTAAGGAGTTAGGAGAGAACCAGGGGACCAAAATTTCAGTTGCTTTTCTAAGCTCTACAATCCAAAATATAGGACTGCCAAAATGTTATAATATATGTACTCATTCCAATTTAAAACCTTCCTCCAACCACTCCGGATGGATTGAAAATGTTGGTCTTTTTACTCTAAGATTTTGTTGGCAGGGTGAACAGCGACATATATTGATTTAAAATATCTCTCTCTATATATATATATGTTGCGTTTTTTCTTTAAAGGGTGTGAAAGGGAAATGGAAGAGGCACCTTTTGGATTGACCTCTCCATCTCACCCTTCCTTTGTCTATAAATTTAGAGGCTTGGCCTCATTTTTTAAAAAATAAAAAAATCTGAAATCTTCTCCCCTCTTTTCTACATCGTTGCATTATTTTTCTAAATAAATATAAGTGTCAAGTGTGATTTGCTCCGTTTATTGAGTTCGCTGAAGTTCTGTGATTTGAAGTGCCGCTATCACAGAATAGTTATTCCGTTCTATCCTGGTATGAATTAATCCGTATACCTTGGGCAACAGTGAGGGGATTAAATTCCTTAAGGACACACTGTGAATTCAGTGGGCTCGGATTTAATTTTGTTCTTCCTACGCATTTCTGTTTCTCTTTTACTTTACATGATTTTCTGATTTTGAACACAGTTTACCAACAAGCTTAAGGAATTTATTACTTTTCTGTGTTCATCTTTTAATAGAAGTGACTCGATTTCAAAATGACCTCTTTTTGCCTTAGACGATGCGTCTGTTGGCTCAGTGTCACTATTGCGAAAGTTAATTAATGTCTTTTGAAGGTAGGCGGTGAGGCAAGTGCTGCGTCACTTTGATGAAAACAAACACTGCCAAACTTGTTACTACATTAATCATGAAATTATTTGCAAAGGTTGGCCAGTTTGAAAATCCATTCCAAGTATTCTGGAATCCACTCACTTTGAATAATATTGTTCTCCATTTAAAGAGAGAATTGTGCATTCTTTCATGAAGAGGCCACCGTAAACCCATTCTTCTTCTCTTTCTATGCCTTTCATGTTGTGGGTACATTTAATTGAACATTCATAGACAAATAATTTTTAAACTTATGTGGCCTGTGGTCTTACTGGTTTGATTACTTGATACAAAGTATTTCTATGTCTGGCTTTAAACTCAGAAATACAAAGGCAGTAGGTTACTGCCATTCTTATGATTAGTATCAACATGGTATGTTTTAATGATTATGTTATTGGAAAGACATAAGAAAATGATAATCAAGTGGTGCTTACTTGTTATAGCAGAAACATGTTCAATTGTTCAGAGAAGTGACAATCATCTGTCATGGAGGAAAATGACGAAGCGACTTTATTCTGTTTTCGCTCCAAAGATAGTTGAGTTATCTGTTATATTTTTCTACAAGAATATGTCTTGGTACTGTTCGTACTAAGAGATTGCCATGTGCTTTGCGGTTTGGTTACAGAATTGAAATTGTTATATTTCAATTGTTAAAACTTGAGAATATGAGAAAAGAAAGATTGAATGATCAATTCTTCCTTATCGATTGTAGCCATAGGCATGAAGTTGGATAACTTATGTGAGTGCAGTTTCCATTTCATGGTGTTTCTTAATATTCCAATGCTTCCGTCGGGGAGGACCACACATATACCCCACGGTTTGGTAAAGATTTTTATTACTTGTCTGCTCCAGAGAACTATTCGCTTCTCCTGTTTGCACCTTACATACATGGCCTTGCGAATTGTGAATGAAATAATCTGCTATGAATTTTAATTGGTTTCTGGTAATGGCCATTGGCAATTCACTAATTTCATCCCTGAGACAAGGTCTGGAGAAATTCCATATACATGGTTTGGAATATAATATGTAGGAATGTACGTATATTTGCTTGATCATAGTAAGAGATCAAACTATTTAAGTGTTATAATGGTTTAGTTGGAAAACCATTCGAAGATATAAAATCTTTGTGATTTTCTACTCCTGCTTCGAGTTAAAATCTGCGTGATTTTTTACTCGTTTGTTGAGATTAAAGTCTTCGTGACTTTCTACTCATTTGTCGGAAATTAAAGTCTAAATGACTTTATACTCGTTTTGGAGATTAAAATCTTAGTGATTTTCTACTCTTATTTATTATTCGGTTTGAAGATTAAAAATTTCACCGTTTATTAAATTTGATTGTGTCACATATACTCGGTTTAAAGATTAAAAAACTTCACCGTTTATTAGATCTAGTTGTATCAGATGTTACTCGGTTTGAAGATTAAAAACTTCACCGTTTATTAATTTTGAATGTGTCAGATTGGTTTGAAGATTAAAAACTTCACAATTTATTAATTCTGGCACTGTCGTGACACAAACAACAGTTCTTGTGATTGGCTCTATGACGTAATAGGGGCGGCGAATATGAATCTCCTTTTGAAGAAATATGGTTGGAATATAAAATTATTCACCAAACGACAGCCCCTTAGTCACCGCAATATAATGAAATTACGGAAAGGAAAAAAAAAATAGAACATTAAATAAAATGATGAATGCTTTGATGATAAGTTCTGGTTTACCCCAGAACTTGGGGGGAGGGGGGAGGGGGGAGGAGGAGGTTATTCTTACAGATAACCGCATACTCAGTCGAGTTCTCCATTGCAAGACGCAATCCATTCCATATGAAAAATGGAATGGAAGGAAGCCCAACTTAAATATTTTAAAGTGTGGGGGTGCTTAGCTAAAGTGTAAGTTCCTAAACCCAAAAGGGTAAAGATCAGACCGGAAATTATTGATTGTGGTTTCATAGGATATGCAACAAATAGTAAGGCATATAATTTTCTGGTTCATAAATCAGAAAATTCCGACATTCATATTAATACGGTAATCGAATCAGATAATGCTGAATTCTTTGAGAATATTTATCCGTATAAAAAGGAATGTGAGTTGTCTAGTGAAATATCTAAGCGACCTCGGGAAAAAGAAAAGGAAAGTACACCTAATGAGGTGAATCCAAGACGTAGTAAACGTCAAAAGACAACTACTTCCTTTGGACCAGATTTTCTGACATTCTTGTTGGAAAGTGAGCCTCAAACATTTAAAGAAACAATGTCTTGCTCGAAAGCACAATGTTAGAAAGAGATAGTCAATAGTGAGATAGAACCCATATTAAGTAATCATACTTAAGAATTGGATGATCTTCCTCCAGGAAATAAACCTTTGGGTTCTAAGTGGATTTTCGGAAGGAAAATGAAAGCTAATGGTACTATTGACAAATATAAGGCAAGATTAATTGTCAAAGGATTAAGACAACGAGAAGGTCTTGATTACTTTGACACATACTCACCGGTAACGAGAATTACATCTATTTGGATGATAATAGCGTTAGCCACCGTGTATGGCCTTGAAATCCATCAGATGGACTTAAAGAAAACTTTCTTAAATGGAGATTTGGAGGAAGAAATTTAAATGGAACAACCTGAAGGGTTCGTACGTGGTTCCTGGAAAAGAAAAGAAGGTGTGTCGACTTGTTAAGTCACTTCACGGATTAAAACAAGCACCCAAACAATGACATGCGAGATTTGACCAAATAATATTGTCAAATGGTTTCAAAATTAATGAGTGTAAACAAATGTGTTTACGTTAAGAATACTTCAAATCATATAGTCATTATTTGATTATATGTGGATGATATGTTGATGAAGTATTTAAAATGTGGGGGCTTTTAGCTTATGCATGACAAAAGCCAATGTTAGACGTAATGTCTAAATGATATAATTTTTGAACCCCACCAATCCTTAGTGGATATTGATATGATAGCCGGTGAATTCATTGCTTGCTCAGTCTTAGTGATGACTAGTGATGAAACTACAAATTCGAAATTTGTTTACGTGCCTTTCCAGAAATGATTTGTTCTTTCTTGAACATTTATAATATTTCGCTCTTTTATGAAAGGGTGTCACCTGGAACTCTACAACTTTTCATGAAAAGTGCATTTACATATTTTGTATAAATGTATCTGTTCATGAACGAATGTATTAATATGTTGGTCTATAATTAGGTGAATCAACCGATGAACATGACCAAAATTCATTCCAAGTTGGATTTGTTTCATGAATGGAGGTGCTATAATTTGCATATCATATAGGCGTATGAATAAATAACATACAAATGCTTGAAAATAGCAGAGTGATTGATAAATGTGTTATATATTAAAAGATTGTGACCACAACTGATGCCAATCATTCCGGCTGTTATTATAATATACTATTACTACATTAAGTGTAGTCAATAATCTGATATGCAATCGAAAGTCGAGACGTATTAGTCTACGACATAAGAAAGTTTGCATTGAACTTTCATGTCAATGAAACGAGTTTTGAGGTATTTGAAATATACTCCAAATTATGCTTTGCACTACAATAAGTATTCCGCGATAATAGAGGTGTATAGTGATGCAAATTAGATCACCGGTTCAACCGATTCTAATCAGTCGGTGGAGGAGCGATGTCTTGAAAATCATCCAAACAACTGTGCATTGACCGCTCTACAGTGGGGGCTGAGTTTATAGCCTTAGACAAGGCCGGTGAAGAAGCTGAATAGCTCCGGAATTTTTTGGAAGATATTTTATTTTGGCCCAAACCTTTGGCACGTATATGTATACATTGTAATAGTCAAGCGATAATAGGCAGGGCAGGGAGCGTTATGTATAACGAAAAATATCGTCACATTCGATGGAGACATAATACCGTTAGACAACTACTCTCTAGTGGTGTTATCACGATTGA
Source organism: Nicotiana tomentosiformis (assembly GCF_000390325.3). Lineage (NCBI taxonomy): Eukaryota > Viridiplantae > Streptophyta > Magnoliopsida > Solanales > Solanaceae > Nicotiana > Nicotiana tomentosiformis. Next base: position 64,483,584 of record NC_090822.1, read on the forward strand.
CTACATAAAGTCAAGAGATAACGTGTCAGATCCACTTACAAAAAGCCTATCTAGAGAGGCAGTTGAAAGATCATCGAAGGGAATGGGGCCAAGGCCTAGGACAAGTCATCATGGCGGTAACTCTACCTAGCAGACTGGAGATCCCAAGAGCTAGGTTCAAAGAGATCAAACAAAGTTATGAATGACAGTTCAACATTGTCAAATAACTCAACCCATTCTCGTGATGAAGACAATATTCAAAAATCAAGGTAAAGCATTAAGGTTTTTTGATGAGCCAATAAAGCTTAAAGCTTTTTAATGATTTGCTAAGTCTGGCAGGATATGACCAGATAGTGTGTCTATAGGATTATACGTTTAGAAATCACCTATGTGAGTGTGAAGTGTAAGTCGCTTTAAGGGGAATGAAAGTAAAGGCCCATTCTCTAAGCACTCATGAAACTAGGCGGTGTTCATGGCTGAAACGAACAGAACCGTGAGAACCAAAGATGATTAAGGATTGATTGTGTGACTTATGGTTGTCTAGGTATACACCAAAGCTTGACGGTTCAAAGATATCAAATCTACCGATTGACCGAGTATATCCGATATAAGTTCACTACGAAAAGTTCAAAGAGAAACCTACTTATCCAGATACGATTAATCTTTATTTGCAAATCACACAGTATTTCCATGCATGTTGTTTTCCCATATGTCCATTCCCCATTCATGTGGGAGATTGTTGCGTTTTTTCTTTAAAGGGTGTGAATGGGAAATGGAAGAGGCACCTTTGGGATTGCACCTCTCCATCTCACCCTTCCTTTGTCTATAAATTTAGAGGCTTGGCCTCATTTTTTAAAAAATAAAAAAATCTGAAATCTTCTCCCCTCTTTTCTACATCGTTGCATTATTTTTCTAAATAAATATAAGTGTCAAGTGTGATTTGCTCCGTTTGTTGAGTTCGCTGAAGTTCTGTGATTTGAAGTGCCGCTATCACAGAATAGTTATTCCGTTCTATCCTGGGAGGAATTAATCCGTATACCTTGGGCAACAGTGAGGGAATTAAATTCCTTAAGGACACACTGTGAATTCAGTGGGCTCGGATTTAATTTTGTTCTTCCTACGCATTTCTGTTTCTCTTTTACTTTACATGATTTTCTGATTTTGAACACAGTTTACCAACAATATATATATATATATATATATATATATATATTAATTTTGTTCTTCCTACGCATTTCTGTTTCTCTTTTACTTTACATGATTTTCTGATTTTGAACACAGTTTACCAACAATATATATATATATATATATATATATATATATATATATATATATATAGTTTTGTTTCTGTTTTAGCCCTCCCTCCTATTGGTGAGTGTAAGCTTTTCCAGGTTTAAAGGTAAAGTGCAAGTAACATTATTGAAAACCTGTGAATAGCTGCTATAGCAAGTTAAATTTTGTTATGAATGTTTAATCCTTTGGCAGTTAGGCCTATCTAATGGATGATTATGTAAATGGATTAGAGTTTAATTGTTTTTAAATAAGTTGAACAAGTTATATTTTGCGAGTGAGACTTTGCGTCAATATAAAAGGGTAGGATAGAATCATGGTTAGCAAGAGGAGTAGAATAAAAATAATCTGTAATGTTACGGTCTGTATACGGTCAAAATCGGGCTTGCCCTTCGTATGACTGATCGAGACTAGAACATGATAGGGCAAGGTTCAAACTTGTGTTATATCGAACCATGGTGCGAAGTTAGATTGCCGAGCTCGTGACCCAAAGATCGATCAAGATCGAGATCGGTCAAGATCGAGACCGGCCAAGATTGAGACCGAGCAACATAGAGATCGAACGTGACCAAGGGAAGCTTACCGAGCCAAATAATAGAAAGCCGAAATATCCGCAATCGGGCGAGGATCGCGGCGGAAATCCCGACATGTATCAAGAAGAGGCCGATTAATTATCCTATCATGGGATTCTTTGCTGTATTTAGAATTGTATCAAGAGTAGGACTCCCCTACTATATAAAGGGGGTCTGATCATTTGTAAGACATATCACATTTACGCAATACAAAGCAACATACTGCCTTCTTCTAGCTTTCAATATCTTGCTACTCTGTTCTTATATCAGTTGAATCTTTACTTGGTTTGAGGGTGATCGAACTTGAGGGCCAAGGCTATTCGATTCGTTTGGTTTACATTTATTTCTTTCACAGTCAATTTTAACATTAATATATATATTTCCTCAATTTATGCCAAATTATATCACGTATCCTTAAAACCGCGTATAAATTCAATTGTTATCTATTTTTAGGGTAAACAATTTGGCGCCCACCGTGGAGCTAAGGATAATAGTGATTGCCTGGTACTAACTTTCATAACACACACTATTTTACACTTGTTCTTGTGAGTATCATTGATTCCAGGCTAAAACACAAAAATGTCAAACTCTCAATCAGCACCTCAACATGTTGACAACGAGTCCGGTCACCAAGGTAAAAATAACAACATAGCACCCGGTAACGAGATACCGCCTGCTAATCCCGTTGGAATTCCGATCGCAGATCCGATCGACGCTAATTCGCATGTGGCTATCGATGCAAATTTGCCTACCGACCCCGAAAATAGCATTCGTGGTAGAGCTTGATCGGTAACTCGGAACACACAAAATGTTGAAGGAGAAGGGATCAATCTACGAATGATCTTCGAAATGTTGCAAGCTCAACATGCGGCAATAGCTCAGTTACAACACCAAAGCCGCGCACCAAGCAGGGCTAAGCCCGATCCTCCCCCGGAAATCACCCGCAGGGATGAATCGGTCGTAGATAGGTCAAACGAACGTGAATCGAGGGCTAGCTCCGAAGTTATAAAGATGCTTGAGGAGCTGACAAAACGGATAGAATCAGGGGAGAAGAATATCGAGGCAAAAAGGTGAAAACTTATAATTCCAGGGTAGACCAAATTCCAGGGGAATGGATATCGTTGGCCCTCTTCCATGGGCACCAGGTAAAGCTCAATTTATTTTATTTATGACTGACTATTTTTCTAAGTGGGTTGAAGCACAGGCCTTCGAGAAAGTTAGGGAGAAGGAAATCATCGAATTCATTTGGGATCACATCATATGTCGATTCGGGATGTCATCCGAAATTGTGTGTGATAACGGGAAACAGTTCATCAGCATCAAAGTAACCAAATTCCTCGAAGAACAAAAGATCAAAATAATCCTATCAATACCTTATCATCCTAGTGGGAACGGGCAAGCCGAATCGACCAACAAAACCATCATCCAAAATCTTAAGAAGAGGCTAACCAACGCCAAAGGAAAGTGGAGGGAAATTTTGCCCGAAGTTCTTTGGGCGTACCGCACAACCTCGAAGTCCAGTACCGGGGCTACCCGATTCTCGTTAGTTTATAGCACCGAAGCCCTAATACCGGCCGAAGTTGGAGAGCCGAGTATCCGGTTCCGATATGCAACAAAGAAATCAAATGACGAGGCCATGAATACGAACCTTGAACTATTGGATGAAAGGCGTAAAGTCACCCTCATCCGATTAGCCGCCCAAAAGCAACGGATCGAGAGATATTACAATCGAAGAGCCAATCTTCGATATTTTAACGTCGGAAACTTAGTGCTAAGGAAAGTCACCCTCAACACCCGAAATCCAAATGAAGAAAAATTGGGTCCGAATTGGGAAGGACCATACTAAATTCTCGAGGTTACCGAAAAAGGGTCCTACAAGCTCGGAACGATGAATGGAGAACAAGTACCGAGCAATTGGAACATATCTCACCTAAAACGGTATTACTGCAGGTGGTTAACAAGAAGTGACGATGGATTTTTCGACAAATGGCATGAAATCTTTAGGTTTGAAAGTACGTGTTGCACTCTTTTTCCCTTAGACCGGCTTTGTCCCAAATGGGTTTTTCGGTGAGGTTTTTAACTAGGCAACAATGAATCGTGCTAACTTAGAATCAAGTCCGATTACGAATCGGCACTGAAGATCAATTCAACAATATCCGAGGTTCCTTTGCAATCAATCTCGAATACTGGGGGGGCTACCCTCGGATATGCATTGTTTTCGAGTATCAACTCTAGCGAGGAAACTACTTCATAATGGGAGGGTCTCGATAGAAATGATTTATTGTAAGGGCCAAACGGTCAAAACGAACTGTGCCCATGTAGATTGCTCGAGCCCTGGCATAAAACATGTACGCATGTATGATTATTTTGATCGAGAATAAAGAGAAGTACTTTCCTTGCAATCATCTATGTTTTAAAAAATTTCCTCTTTACATCCCTTTAAAGAACTTCGTACTTCCGAAAAATAACAAGCCTAAGGGCATTACATAACCAGAATGCGAATGACCACCCCCTCACTCGGGGACTGCCGTCCAACTCAAACAGCCCAAGTCATCGGGCCTCAGGGGCAAAAGACCTATTAGGCAACTCCCCGATTTCTAAAGGCCAAGGCCACCCCACTCGGGGACCATTATCTCGGGCAAGCTCGGATGACTCGGAAAAATAAGCCCAATGGGTAGTTCCCGAACTAAAAGGCTACGGCCAATTTAACATGGCTCGGAGACGTCCGAGAGCCATAATAAAAATAGGCCTTCAAAAAAGAGAAATTTTCACAACCGGTTCTAAAGGCTGCCCTCGACAAAGTCATAAACTTAAGATATTTTTGGGGGAAAATCTTCGGTAACGTCGAACCTAAATAACGCCTTAACCCAGAAAGACAATAAAAGTAAGATTTGTTCGAAACCTCGAACACAACCTCATTGTTTAACGCTAAGAAATTCCGACCTTTATGAATACAAGTAATAAAGTAAAGGACAAATTTGAGAGCTGAAAGGGGAAGGAAAGCCTTATATATATATAATAATTTTTACAAAGGCCAGATCGGCCTAATACAAAACTTTACAATGGCCTAAACAAAGATGCAAAAATATAAAGGCCAAAGTGGCCCGGTCTTCATCGGGGGTAACATCTCTATCCCCGTGATCTTCCCCGTCTTCGGATTCGCTTAAGCTGTCGGAATCTTCCTCAGGAAAGGCCAGCTTTCGGGCCCTGGTTTCCTCTGCTTTGGCATTCTCGATTTCGGTCATAATATCGAAGCCTTGAGCACGAACTCCTTCGAGAGCTTCCCTTCGAGCTTGCCATTTTGCATGATCCACCATACTCTTGGCCTTTGCTTGGATGGCCTCAACATCGACTTTAAATTGGGCCACTTTAGCATCAGCTTTGGTGTTGGCCACGACCACCTCAGATCTGGCCACTTCGAGTTCATT